>NW_018408421.1:922831-992000 GCF_002113885.1 Mizuhopecten yessoensis
CCCCCTAAAGCAGTTTTTATACTCACACGCCCTGACTTCTTCTATCACCTGCCCCTCCCCCTAAAGTAGTATGTATACTCACGCACCCTGACTTCTATCACCTCCCCCTCCCCCTTAAGTTGTGTGTATACTGATGTGCCTGACTTGTATCACTTCCCCCTCCCCCTAAAGCAGTTTTTATACTCACACGCCCTGACTTCTTCTATCACCTGCCCCTCCCCCTAAAGTAGTATGTATACTCACGCACCCTGACTTCTATCACCTCCCCCTCCCCCTTAAGTTGTGTGTATACTGATGTGCCTGACTTGTATCACTTCCCCCTCCCCCTAAAGCAGTGTGTATACTCACACGCCCTGACTTCTTCTATCACCTGCCCCTCCCCCTAAAGTAGTGTGTATACTCACGCACCCTGACTTCTATCATTTCCCCTCCCCCTAAAGCAGTGTGTATACTCACGCACCCTGACTTCTATCACCTCCCCTCCCCCTAAAGCAGTGGTATACTCACGCGCCTAGACTTCTGTCACCTCCCCCTCCCCCTAAAGCAGTGTGAATACTCACGCGTCCTGACTTCTATCAACTCACCCTCCCTCTTAAGTTGTGTGTATACTCGCGCGCCCTGACTTCTATCACCTCCCCCTCCCCCTAAAGCAGCGTGTATACTCACGCGTCCTGACTTCTATCAACTCGCCCTCCCTCTTAAGTTGTGTGTAAACTCGCGCGCCCTGACTTCTATCACCCCCCCCTTCCCCTAAAGCAGTGTGAATACTCACGCACCCTGACTTCTATCACCTCCCACTAAAGTAGTGTGTATACTCAAGCGCCCTATCTTCTATCTCCTCCCCCTCCCCCTAAGGCAGTGTTTATACTCACGTGCCCTGACTTCTATCACCTCCCACTAAAGTAGTGTGTATACTCAAGCGCCCTAACTTCTATCACCCCCCCCTCCCCCTAAAGCAGTGTGAATACTCACGCACCCTGACTTCTATCACCTCCCACTAAAGTAGTGTGTATACTCAAGCGCCCTGACTTCTATCACCTCCCCATTAAGTTATCACCTGCCCCTTCCCCTAAAGTAGTATGTATACTCACGCACCCTGATTTCTATCTCCTCCCCCTCCCCCTAAGGCAGTGTTTATACTCACGTGCCCTGACTTGAATCACCTCCCCCTCCCCCTAAACCAGTGTGTATACTCACGCGCCCAGACTTCTGTCACCTCCCCCTCCCTAAAGCAGTGTGTATACTCCCGCGCCCTGACTTCTATCACCCCCCCCTCCCCCTAAAGCAGTGTGAATACTCACGCACCCTGACTTCTATCACCTCCCACTAAAGTAGTGTGTATACTCAAGCGCCCTGACTTCTATCCCCTCCCCATTAAGTAGTGTGTATACTCACGCCCCCGACTTCTATCACCTCCCCCTCCCTCTGAAGTAGTGTGTATACTCCCGCGCCCTGACTTCTACCAACCCCCCCCCCCCCTAAAGCAGTGTGAATACTCACGCACCCTGACTTCTATCACCTCCCACTAAAGTAGTGTGTATACTCACCCGCCCTGACTTCTATCACCTCCCACTAAAGTAGTGTGTATACTCACCCGCCCTGACTTCTATCACCTCCCACTAAAGTAGTGTGTATACTCACACGCCCTGACTTCTTCTATCACCTGCCCCTTCCCCTAAAGTAGTATGTATACTCACGCACCCTGATTTCTATCACCTCCCCCTCCCCTCCCCCCAAAGCAGTGTGTATACTCACGCGGCCTGACTTCTATCACCTCCCCTCCCCCTGAAGCAGTGGTATACTCACGCGCCTAGACTTCTGTTACCTCCCCCTCCCCCTAAAGCCGTGTGTATACTCACGCGCCCTGAATTATATCACCTCCCCATTAAGTAGTGTGTATACTCACGCATCCTGACTTGTATCACCTCCCTTCCCCCTAAAGCAGTGTGTATACTACCACACCCAGACTCTTCTATCACCTGCCCCTTCCCCTAAAGTAGTATGTATACTCACGCACCCTGATTTCTATCACCTCCCCCTCCCCCTAAGGCAGTGTGTATACTCACGTGCCTAGAATTCTGTCTATCCCCAGGTCCACTATCTGTACCACGCACCCTGACTTGTATCACCTCCCCTCCCCTTAAGGCAGTGTGTATACTCACGTGCCTAGAATTCTGTCTATCCCCAGGTCCACTATCTATACCATGGTGTCCCCTTTTGTGGACTTTGGCAGCAACAAGGTCACCTCCCCCTCCCCCTAAGGCAGTGTTTATACTCACGTGCCCTGACTTGTATCTCCTCCCCCTCCCCCTAAGGCAGTGTTTATACTCACGTGCCCTGACTTGAATCACCTCCCCCTCCCCCTAAAGCCGTGTGTATACTCACGCGCCCTTACTGCTATCACCTCCCCCTCCCCCTCAAGTTGTGTGTATTCTCACGCGCCCTGACTTCTATCCCCTCCCCTCCCCCTAAAGCAGTGTGTATACTCACGCGCCTAGACTTCTGTCTATCCCCAGGTCCACTATCTGTACCATGGTGTCCCCTTTTGTGGACTTTGGCAGCAACAAGGTCAACTCATGTTGTAGATTTGCCTGTAACAACATGCATTCAATTTACAGTGTATGGACAAGGACCGTCAGAAAACTTACAACCAGGCTTTTATTAAAACTGGTAAGTCTACACTTTTTCTCAGTTATTGATATAAGATAATATTTCCCTGGAAGTAGATATGTTGCCTACACTTGTCAAGAGAAAGCAGAATCTGATGTAATTGATGAACAAAAATTATGACAGTGTGTTGATAAATGGTCCTTATTGTATAAGAGTACTTGGATATACCAAAGTAAGATACTTTAACCTTCAAACCCATACATACAACACTTCACATATTTCTAAACATTTTCTTCATGTTGGTAAGTATGGATTATGAGAAGTTCTTTTTACACAACCAGTACAATTTTCTATAAGACATTTTGATGACTAGTACAATATGTCACCTTCATCAGCCGCAGTGGGCCAGTTCAAAATCAAGACGAGGGGGCTCAAAGACTCTCGCACCATCTATGACCGAGTGTTAACAAAGCGTAGCTGAATTGAGTCATTTCGGTACATATATAACAACTATTGTACACACGTTTCCAGCGTAGCCGAAATCGACATCAATTTTATGGACAGCTAAACACATTTTTCACCTCTTTGTACATATTCTTCACTGGTCATTTGTCTGATGAAGGTGACAGTGTACATATCGTACTAGTCATCGAAACGTCACATAGAAACACATATTGGTTGTGTGAAAAGAACTCCTCATAATACAACACTCTACTGTTGTAAAAAGAATTCAGTGAAGATTCTTATACTTCTAACATTAATATAACTGATCTAACATCATATTTAACAGCTGTAGGATCTATAAGGTTGACCTAATCTGTTCTTGTACAACATATTAATCACAGTACATCCTTATCACCAACAGATCACAAAGATCGTTTCTCTGGCCATTTCCGTTTCTGATAATGATGTACGACTTACCTTGTCTTCCTCAGTAAACTGCTTAATTTCTGCATCGATGAGGAGTTCCATGAGATCATAAGCATGTGGATCTGAAAATCACAGAGTAAATACGCATATATTATCAATGTAAATAAAATATTCACAGGAGTCAGAGAAGAGTAAGTCAGCATTTGCTCCAAAGATTTACACTGATGTGGAAAAATACAAACTTGCACCCTGTTTTATTTGCAGATTTCTCATACCCTGTTATAATAGCGTATCCAGGTCTCATTGGATTTTGATATAAGTTTGTGATATCATTGTATCTAACTCCTAGAATAATCAAAATATATTGAGAAATGAAATCACTAGTGATGACAATGTGTATAAATAAGTGACCTTGAGTGTGGGCACACCTCCCTGAAAGGTGAACTCATTTGATGTATTGTCCTTACTACCACTTGTAAAAATCATCGAGAAATGAAGGAACTAAAGCAATGACAAAATTGTTCCCACACACATGCACAGACAGAACCCCAAATCTCCTCCAATTTTGTTACAAGAGAAAAATATCACCCAAGTTAGCAATATTCACCGCCCAACTGTCCAGTCTGATAACGTCCAACTCCTTCCACTAACTACCTTTGACCCAAACTTACCATCTTTGACCACAAGGGATGCGGAGTCTGAGCTCTCCAGGCCTTCTTCATCAGTCACCTTTAGTGTAAAGATGTAACGTCCCGCCACAAGGTTTGTCAGCTGGAGCACAGCCTGGTGATCTGATCCATTTAACACATCCTGTAATAGTCAAATAGTCATTAAGACCTGTATATATCAACTATCTGTGTATTAACCCTGTATATATCAACTATCTATGTATTAATCCTGTATATATCAACTATCTGTGTATTAACCCTCTATATATCAACTATCTATGTATTAACCCTGTATATATTGACTATCTGTGTATTAACCCTGTATATATTAACTATCTATGTATTAACCCTGTATATATCCACTATCTGTGTATTAACCCTGTATATATCAACTAACTGTGTATTAACCCTGTATATATCAACTATCTGTCTATTAACCCTGTATATATCAACTATCTATGTATAAACCCTGTATATATCCACTATCTGTGTATTAACCCTGTATATATCAACTGTCTATGTATTAACCCTGTATATATCGACTATCTGTGTATTAACCATGTACATATCAACTATCTGTGTATTAACCATGTATATATCCCCTATCTGTGTATTAACCCTGTATATATCAACTAACTGTGTATTAACCCTGCATATATCAACTATCTGTGTATTAACCCTGTATAGGTTTGTCAGCTGGAGCACAGCCTGGTGATCTGATCCATTTAACACATCCTTTAATAGTCAAATAGTCATTAAGACCTGTATATATCAACTATCTGTGTATTAACCCTGTTTATATCGACTATCTATGTATTAACCCTGTATATATCGACTATCTGTGTATTAACCATGTACATATCAACTATCTGTGTATTAACCATGTATATATCAACTATCTATGTATTAACCCTGTCTATATCGACTATCTGTGTATTAACCCTGTATATATCGACTATCTATGTATTAACCCTGTATATATTGACTATCTATGGATTAACCCTGTATATATTGGCAATCTGTGTATTAACCCTGTATATATCAACTATCTGAGTATTAACCCTGTATATATCAACTATCTATGTATAAACCCTGTATATATCCACTATCTGTGTATTAACCCTGTATATATCAACTGTCTATGTATTAACCCTGCATATATCGACTATCTGTGTATTAACCCTGTATATTTCAACTATCTATGTATTAATTCTGTATATATCAACTATCTGTGTATTAACCATGTATATATTAACTATCTGTGTATTAACCCTGTATATATCGACTATCTATGTATTAAACCTGTATATATCGACTATCTGTGTATTAACCCTGGATATTTCAACTATCTGTGTATTAACCCTGTATATATCAACTGTCTATGTATTAACCCTGCATATATCGACTATCTGTGTATTAACCCTGTATATTTCAACTATCTGTGTATTAACCCTGTATATATCAACTAACTGTGTATTAACCCTGTATATATCAACTATCTGAGTATTAACCCTGTATATATCAACTATCTGTGTATCAACCCTGTATATATCAACTATCTGTGTATTAGCCCTGTAGATAGCGACTATCTATGTATTAACCTTGTATATATCAACTATCTGTCAACTATCTATGTATTAATCCTGTATATATCAACTATCTGTGTATTAACCCTGTAGATAGCGACTATCTATGTATTAACCTTGTATATATCAACTATCTGTCAACTATCTATGTATTAATCCTGTATATATCAACTATCTGTGTATTAACCCTGTTTATATCGACTATCTATGTATTAACCCTGTATATATTGACTATCTGTGTATTAACCCTGTATATATTAACTATCTGTGTATTAACCCTGTATATATCAACTATATGTGTATTAACCCTGTATATATCAACTATCTGTTTATTAACCCTGTATATATCAACTATCTGTGTATCAACCCTGTATATATCAACTATCTGTGTATTAGCCCTGTAGATAGCGACTATCTATGTATTAACCTTGTATATATCAACTATCTGTCAACTATCTATGTATTAATCCTGTATATATCAACTATCTGTGTATTAACCCTGTTTATATCGACTATCTATGTATTAACCCTGTATATATTGACTATCTGTGTATTAACCCTGTATATATCAACTATCTATGTATTAACCCTGTATATATCCACTATCTCTGTATCAACCCTGTATATATCAACTATCTGTGTATTAACCCTGTAGATAGCGACTATCTATGTATTAACCTTGTATATATCAACTATCTGTCAACTATCTATGTATTAATCCTGTATATATCAACTATCTCTGTATTAACCCTGTATATATCAACTATCTATGTATTAACCCTGTATATATCGACTATCTGTGTATTAACCATGTACATATCAACTATCAGTGTATTAACCCTGTATATATCAACTATCAGTGTATTAACCCTGTATATATCAACTAACTGTGTATTAATCATGTATATATCAACTAACTGTGTATTAATCCTGTATATATCAACTATCAGTGTATTAACCCTGTATATATCAACTATCTATGTATTAACCCTGTTTATATCGACTATCTATGTATTAACCATGTATATATCAACTATCTGTGTATTTACCCTGTATATATCAACTATCTGTGTATTAACCCTGTATATATCCCCTTTCTGTGTATTAACCCTGTACATATCAACTATCAGTGTATTAACCATGTACATATCAACTATCTGTGTATTAACCCTGTATATATCAACTATCTATGTATTAATCCTGTATACATCAACTATCTGTGTATTAACCCTGTATATATCAACTATCTGTGTATTAACCCTGTATATATCAACTATCTGTGTATTAACCCTGTATATATCAACTATCTGTGTATTAACCCTGTATATATCAACTATCTGTGTATTAACCCTGTATATATCAACTATCTGTGTATTAACCCTGTATATATCAACTATCTGTGTATTAACCCTGTATATATCAACTATCTGTGTATTAACCCTGTATATATCAACTATCTGTGTATTAACCCTGTATATATCAACTATCTGTGTATTAACCCTGTATATATCAACTATCTGTGTATTAACCCTGTATATATCAACTATCTGTGTATTAACCCTGTATATATCAACTATCTGTGTATTAACCCTGTATATATCAACTATCTGTGTATTAACCCTGTATATATCAACTATCTGTGTATTAACCCTGTATATATCAACTATCTGTGTATTAACCCTGTATATATCAACTATCTGTGTATTAACCCTGTATATATCAACTATCTGTGTATTAACCCTGTATATATCAACTATCTGTGTATTAACCCTGTATATATCAACTATCTGTGTATTAACCCTGTATATATCAACTATCTGTGTATTAACCCTGTATATATCAACTATCTGTGTATTAACCCTGTATATATCAACTATCTGTGTATTAACCCTGTATATATCAACTATCTGTGTATTAACCCTGTATATATCAACTATCTGTGTATTAACCCTGTATATATCAACTATCTGTGTATTAACCCTGTATATATCAACTATCTGTGTATTAACCCTGTATATATCAACTATCTGTGTATTAACCCTGTATATATCAACTATCTGTGTATTAACCCTGTATATATCAACTATCTGTGTATTAACCCTGTATATATCAACTATCTGTGTATTAACCCTGTATATATCAACTATCTGTGTATTAACCCTGTATATATCAACTATCTGTGTATTAACCCTGTATATATCAACTATCTGTGTATTAACCCTGTATATATCAACTATCTGTGTATTAACCCTGTATATATCAACTATCTGTGTATTAACCCTGTATATATCAACTATCTGTGTATTAACCCTGTATATATCAACTATCTGTGTATTAACCCTGTATATATCAACTATCTGTGTATTAACCCTGTATATATCAACTATCTGTGTATTAACCCTGTATATATCAACTATCTGTGTATTAACCCTGTATATATCAACTATCTGTGTATTAACCCTGTATATATCAACTATCTGTGTATTAACCCTGTATATATCAACTATCTGTGTATTAACCCTGTATATATCAACTATCTGTGTATTAACCCTGTATATATCAACTATCTGTGTATTAACCCTGTATATATCAACTATCTGTGTATTAACCCTGTATATATCAACTATCTGTGTATTAACCCTGTATATATCAACTATCTGTGTATTAACCCTGTATATATCAACTATCTGTGTATTAACCCTGTATATATCAACTATCTGTGTATTAACCCTGTATATATCAACTATCTGTGTATTAACCCTGTATATATCAACTATCTGTGTATTAACCCTGTATATATCAACTATCTGTGTATTAACCCTGTATATATCAACTATCTGTGTATTAACCCTGTATATATCAACTATCTGTGTATTAACCCTGTATATATCAACTATCTGTGTATTAACCCTGTATATATCAACTATCTGTGTATTAACCCTGTATATATCAACTATCTGTGTATTAACCCTGTATATATCAACTATCTGTGTATTAACCCTGTATATATCAACTATCTGTGTATTAACCCTGTATATATCAACTATCTGTGTATTAACCCTGTATATATCGACTATCTGTGTATTAACCCTGTATATATCAACTATCTGTGTATTAACCCTGTATATATTGACTATCTATGTATTAACCCTGTATATATCAACTATCTATGTATTAACCCTGTATATATTGACTATCTGTGTATTAACCCTGTATATATCGACTATCTATGTATTAACCCTGTATATATTGACTATCTGTGTATTAACCCTGTATATATCAACTATCTGTGTATTAATCCTGTATATATCAACTATCTCTCTATAGAGATCTATAGATATGAACTATTTGTCTGTATGTCTATCTGTTATGGACGGATTGGTTGAGTGGTTAACACTCCGGCCTTCCACGCAGGCGGCCAGGGTTCGATCCCCGAAGTCGTCGCACGCATGGAATATTAGAAAAAGTGTTTTTCTCCTGCCAATACAACTCCAACAACCCAGGAAGAGTATAAAATGGTCAGGGGTGAATGTTGCAGTATCTTTGCTGTAGTATTCAAGTGAGGTGGCACTATAAATGATACTGTTGGAAGCACTGTCCCACAACAAACAGAACACAATACATCTCCAGCACACACGCAGGCATACACACATAGGGAGATAATAACCAGGTGGCAAAGGACTAGTAGTAAGCGCCTTATAAGGCAGCTCCTGCGAATTCCTAAAAATTGAATTGGTTAATGCATATATGCTAAATGTATTAATTGTATATATATGTACTGCAAAGCGCTTTAGAGTGGCTTATGTTAGCTAGATTGAGTGCTTTATCAAATGTTGTATGTTATTGTACATTATTATAAAACCTGTGTATATCAACATTGTGTCTTAAGAGATTTGAATACATCAACTGTCTGTCAATAAATATCTTTATATATTAACTGTTTCTCTATAGAGCTATACCTGCCTCTAGATATACAAAAAACTTAATTAACTTTATCATAAATCTTCTCCAACTACTCACTCCTGCAGCCAGGCTCTTGGAGTTGCGGGTCCACGTGTAGTCCTTGATGGACTTGTCATCCTGTGACCGGGACCCGTCTATTTCGACGAGGCTGTGGGGGAGAGTAACAACCTGATCCTTCCCAGCCTTAGCAACAGGTGCTTCATTTATATCTGTAGCAAACACTTCATCATTAGGTCTAATACTCATTTTTGACATAATAAATGCCAGATCTTTATCCTGATCAATACAAAAAGTGTTGAATTACATCTCCCTGGCCCAACTGTCATAAAATTCATCACTTTGGTAATATTTTGTGAAACTTGAGCAATGTAATTAAGTTAATAATTATAATTGTAGCTTTAAAATTATCATTTAGCATTCAATAATTAGTAAATCAATCTGACCTCTTATGCTATGCTTATATTCTACAGGTGTACTTATCTAACAAATTCTGTTTTAGGAAACTAACTCGTTGGAAATTTGCTCTACCAAAAATAGAACAACTGTATTGTGTTGCTTAGAACTATATCTCTTCAACCTTTAACAATGACCAGTAGTTGATCTACAACATTGTTTTGAATCATTTAATTACTTACTTTCTTCAACAATGATGAAGAGTTGAGCTGTTGAGTGGAGCTCCTCCTTGTCGGCGACAGTGAGGGTGAAATGGTACTGACCAGTAGCAATGTTCCCTGTCACCTTGGCGATGGCTTTAGTGGAATCCTCCAATGTCACATCGGGAGGCCCACTGTAGAAAAAAAAAGTTAGTTAAAACAACTCTAAAATTCATTTGTGCTCAAGACACATGATAAACCTTAATTTGTTCACATCCTAGTGAAATAGTCAGTCCTACTGGGGCCGCGGTGGCCGAGTGGTTAAGGCGTCTGACATTCTACTACCCCTAGCCCTCCACCACTGGGTCGCGGTGGCCGAGTGGTTAAGGCGTCTAACATTCTACTACCACTAGCCCTCCACCCCTGGGTCGCGGTGGCCGAGTGGTTAAGGCGTCTGACATTCTACTACCACTAGCCCTCCACCACTGGGCCGCGATGGTCGAGTGGTTAAGGCATCTGACATTCTACTACCACTAGCCCTCCACCACTGGGTCGCGGTGGCCGAGTGGTTAAGGCGTCTGACATTCTGCTACCACTAGCCCTCCACCACTGGGTCGCGGTGGCCGAGTGGTTAAGGCGTCTGACATTCTGCTACCACTAGTCCTTCACCACACGGTCGCAGGTTCGAGACCTACGTGGGGCAGTCGCCAGGTACTGGCCTCCATCACCAAAACCTTGCATGTCCTTAAATGACCATAGCTGTTAATAGGATGTACAACACAGAACAAACCAAACTGTCCTACAAAGTTAAGTGGAGTAAGATTATGTTCCAGAATTAAAACTTACTTGATCATCATCCACTGGTAATTTGTAATAGCCTTGTCATCGGAGCTCTTACTGCCGTCCAGGACGATATATTCCAGAGGGAGGTTGACTGTCTTACGGAACCCTGTCACAGCCACTGGCGGCTTGTTCACCTCTGTAATCAAAGAAAGTGAATGCTTGTTTCAATATAAATCTAAATATTACCAAAGAACTGGAAGTTCTGTTTCTTCTTAGCAGAGACAAATCAAGCATGGACATGAGGGTCTGTATTAACCCTTTCACCCCTACGTAACTTTAGTAGACTCTACCATGCATTGATCTGGATGAGTCCATTATGGTTACAGTGGTGAATGGGTTAAGCGCTGAAATGAATGCAGCCCTTAATATCTGTATTGTATTATTTACATGACAGGATCAACAGGGTAAGAGAAGAATCATTCATCCCCTCGGGTCTAGATAGGAGAATCTCAACACTCGGGGAAAGACTCTCAGGTTGACAAACACTCAGCAAGCCTGGTGTTTGGCAACTAAGGATCTCCCCTCTCAACTTGAGATCCCTCTATCTCACTCTAAACTGGGGGAAAGATTCTATAAACCTGACATCAGGAAAAGTGTGGATATACTTTCTCTGGCTAACACTCATACCTACATACATGTAACTGTGTTATTGACTATTATGTACATTCAGTAATCTTGTTAATCAGATAATGATTAAAACTGTACAGAAATGGAAATATTTGAAAATAATCTTGCACCTTTCAATCAAAATTACTCCTTTAAAGACGTTAAGTCCTTTGAAATGCCACTAGAAAAATCTCTATTACTAAAGCAATATATCTCAGTTGTCACCCTGACAGGCCTGTGAGGATGACATGTCATAAATAGGTTGAACTTCAATAAAGAAAAAGTTTGGCACAAAGTTTTAAATTCAGCATTTTCTCTTATCACAGTAGATAAAAATGGAGATAAAGTGTTCCTGCAACTTATACACAGTAACTATATATATAATATAGGCAGTGACAGGGCCTGCACTCACCAGCTTTAACAAAAACATGGACTTCTGCCGAGGAGGTTTGCTGAGCTGTGTCTGTGACCTTTAGAGTGAAGGCATAATCCCCCTCCTGTAGATTTGACAGTGTAAGACAGGTGGATCTCACACCCTGGAGATAAACAAGGTCAAATAAGTTATTCATAAAGGAGACAAAATCAGTTCGAGGTGAGACAGTTACATCAAACAACAGCTACTCAAACCAGAAACAATTCTCATCAAAAACCATCACACAACAGGTACTGTATGCGAGGAAACGTTTACCCGGTCAAATATTTTACCTTTACTGGTTAAATCTATATTAACCCCGTGTTGATTTTCCCTTTCATGTGTTATTACAATATATGGTATATTGTATACTAATATTCATTGTTATAATAAATTCAACCTCATTGTTGAGTGTTAAAAAGGCAAAAGCTAAACTGTGGCAAAACTTTCCCTGTATACAGTAGTCATATTAGGTGCACGAGACTTGTAATCTGTTCATTTGGTTTTGAGCTTCACAACAGCTAAGGTAACGACATCACTAAAATCATACATGCCAGATCTCACTGCATGAGGTAAAATCTCACAGATTTTCATTTTTAATAAAGTCTCAAAGTACGGAACATGAAGTTAGTGAAGTCTTTATAACCTCACATTTTGTGATGATTGATGTAAACAATTTCCCACAGTTGTTTACAAGAGTACCAAATTCCACAGTGTTTTGAATGACAATACATTAGAGCACTAGAGTAATGGTCACGTGACTTTTAAAATTCCTTAAAAATGGATGTAAAACTCACCGATATGTCTCCAAGAAATCTGGCATGTATGTAAAGTTACTGAGCACAAGACAGCACTAGAATCACTAAGATGTCCTACGTGTAGTATGTTATAGGAGATGTCTAGAACTATAACCTGACTTACAGACATGTCTGCGGTGAGTTTATCATCAGCTGACTTGATCCACTCGTAGGAGACGATGCCTTTATCGTCAGTACTCATGTTTCCACACAGTTTCACTGTGTTCTGTGGGAGGCGGATGATGGTATCAGACCCAGCATTGGCTCTAGGAGGGTAGTCTTCTTCTGTGAAATTAAATGTACATCATTGTTTACCACAAAGATATTACAGCAAAAGGCTTACAGAACCTGTACATTTTACACTGAAATCTTTTATCACTAAGAAAGATTTCTGTATCTCAGTTGAAATTTCACAAACTTTAATATCCTTTCTGTAATGTTACCATTTACATTTTTTTTACAGGTTATGAGGTAAAAAAAATAATAACCATTAAACTTGTATAATAGAATGTACTGCAGTGGGTAATTCTATTACAAATGTGAACCTAGAATAGACAACGCTGTATAGAAATGAGACTCACCTTTGATGACAGTGACGTTGGCAATGGTTGAGTTTTTTGCTCCATCAGAATCAGTCACAGATAACCTAGTAAAAACAAATTACAACTGTTCAAGTCTTGCCATGTTGAAACTTTTAATTAAGATACTCCTGGTCCATTGTATAATCAATCTACTGTTAACCAAACATCTTGGGAGTCGGCACTTGTACAATATGATGAAACATACATAGCATTGTTCATAACAAGAGCACTTAAGACTAATACTCACAATTTTCCTCAAAATGACATTGACACACATGTGCAACAAGGATAATAAATTAAAGCAATTACTTCAACATCATTGTCTTGTCTCTGATCTGTTTCCAATATCATCTGAGTTTTATAAATCTTTTCTGGTGTTGAATGAATGAAGAAATTCCCTAAATGCTTACTTGAACTGGTAACTGCCTGGTGCCAGCTTTTTCAGTTTGAGGATGGCAGTGTTGTCTGTGAACTGTTGGTCCTGTATTGGCCCACTCAGTTCCTCCCAGTGGTACAACACAATCTTGTCATCATCTGTACTCACTGTAAACATAGGGGAGATAACTCTTGACATTGCTACTCTAACTGAAGGGGAGATAATGCTTATTATCTAGGCTACATTTGCGTATTCTGGTTTAAACAGTACGTGGCGCAGAAATATTCCAGGTTAAACGAACGCACTCGGACCGTTCTATAAGCAGAGCTAAAAATGCACAGTTTCGGAGAATAAAAAACAATGTATCAAGAATATATAGTATGCCCTTCTTTCACGCATCCACTGAATTATATAACGTATCTTAAAAACTACATGTGGCTTGACAATGTTTAAAAAGAAATAACGCAAACTAGCAATAGTCAGCATTTTAGTTTCGGTCAGGTACGTCGGGACCCCTCAATCTACACGTGCCAAATTTTCCTTTTCTTTACAGGTTCAACCGTTTCAACCAGATACGCACGCGAATGCAGTCCTGTACTAACTGTAAATGTAGGGGAGAAAGCTCTTAACATTGCCACTCTAATGGAAGGGGAGATAATGCTCACTGAAAATATAGGGGAGGTAACTCTTAATTCCGTTACTCACTTCTTACCATAAGGGAGATAATGTTAATTCTCTATGCTCACTGTAACAACAGGCCTAGAGGGATTGTATTGTTTACTTGTTATTCAATGATGTTAGGAATCTATCGTTTGTGACCATCAATTAGTCGGTCAGGTTCTGATTTATTTAAACAAAGTTGATTGTTTTTTAATTATTGCATGCCTCAGCCCTAGGATAATGACCATACACTTCTTGATTATTAAAAAGGGTTTGAAGCGTTTAATTCATCTGACTGTTGTGACTTTGATAATAGACCAAGGACACTAATTTGAACAAACCTGATAGCTCATCATCCTAGCATGCCATTTGGCAAACATCATGACCCTAGACCTCTTGGTTATTCTAAAGAAGTTGTTTAAAACTTTTAAAACTTTTTACTCCCGTGATCTTCAAATTGGATTCTGGTCCCTCGTTTGAACAAACTTGATAACCCATCTAAGCATGTTTGTGGCCAAATATTATAATATTTCCTAGCTGTCCAGTGAAAGGTGTTGTGAGTTTAATCCTTGCCTGATGCACATGTAAATACTGAATGTTACTCTCCATGTAAATAAACAAACAACTGCTCTTTTCATTCATACTCAAAGTAAATATAGGGGACATTATAATGATCAGTGCTATTAACTGTTGGACTAGGGCTAGTCTTACCGAATCATTCAAGGAGAGAGGTTGGAAACATTGCTTTAACATTTTCTATCATAAATCATCCAGAATGGCAGTGTTGGGGACTTAAGTTTGAAATTGTTTTACCCGAGCCATCAAGGATGGTAAGATAGGGACTCTACATCGTGATTGTCTTACCTGAGCCATCCAGGATGGTGAGATTGAGGGCCTTTGTTTTTTTATTGTCTTACCCGAGCCATCCAGGATGGTGAGATAGGGACTCTTCATTGTGATTGTCTTACTTGAGCCATCCATGATGGTGAGATTGAGGGCCTTTGTTTTTTTATTGTCTTACCCGAGCCATCCAGGATGGTGAGATAGGGACTCTTCATTGTGATTGTCTTACCTGAGCCATCATGATGGTGAGATTGAGGGCCTTTGTTTTTTATTGTCTTACCCGAGCCATCAAGGATGATAAGATAGGGACTCTTCATTGTGATTGTCTTACCTGAGCCATCCATGATGGTGAGATTGAGGGCCTTTGTTTTTTATTGTCTTACCCGAGCCATCAAGGATGGTGAGATAGGGACTCTTCATTGTGATTGTCTTACCTGAGCCATCCATGATGGTGAGATTAAGGGCCTTTGTTTTTTATTGTCTTACCTGAGCCATCCAGGATGGCAAGGTTGGGGACTTTGATGGCTTGGTTGGCTGGTTTAATGATGGCAACTGGTGGCTGGTTCTTTCTGGCAACTGAAAAACAAACTTAAACTACAGACGGTACAAAAAAACAAAGAAAATGTTATGGTGTCTTCAAGGCTCCCAGTGCCCAACATTCAAAAAGGTTCCTCGGTCTGTAACACTTTAAGACAGATCCACAAACAGAGCATGATGCCTATAACAATTAGGATTTGTAAGTTTTTACAGAACTTAATACTAAGTCTTAACTAATTTAAATTAGTTGGTTTCATACCATGTTTTGAATTCTTTGCTATATTTTGTGATTATAATTATACATATATTCCTGTAGATTAACAATCTACAGTTACTGTTGCTGAACATATCAGAATTTGAACAACTGGGCACTATTTGTGAACCCTTAATACCATATAAACTTAATTCATTTTTTTTTAAATCATGAAAAAAAAAATCCTTCTTATATGAATCACTCTTGGGGTCTTCATCTGGGAGGAAAATTGAATACCCAGAGAAAACCCGCTTGGTGGGCAGGTGACCCTATACATTTCACACCTGAACAGGGAATCAAACCCTAGCCTTCTAGTGAAAGGTGAGTGTGCTATCCACTGCGCCACCCGAACACCTTAAACCCTTAAAGTGACCATTACCTCACTAGAAAGGCTATGGACTTACATTTAACAAGTTCTCAATGATAAGAATATAGAAGGTACTAATTTTACGAGTAAAAGCACTACTGTTAAAGTGGAAACCATCACATGTGGAAATGTCAGCATTGTGACTCTATAGTAAAAGCAGTACTGTTAAAGTGGAAACCATCACATGTGGAAATGTCGGCATTGTGACTCTATAGTAAAAGCAGTACTGTTAAAGTGGAAACCATCACATGTGGAAATGTCGGCATTGTGACTCTATAGTAAAAGCAGTACTGTTAAAGTGGAAACCATCACATGTGGAAATGTCGGCATTGTGACTCTATAGTAAAAGCAGTACTGTTAAAGTGGAAACCATCACATGTGGAAATGTCGGCATTGTGACTCTATAGTAAAAGCAGTACTGTTAAAGTGGAAACCATCACATGTGGAAATGTCGGCATTGTGACTCTATAGTAAAAGCAGTACTGTTAAAGTGGAAACCATCACATGTGGAAATGTCGGCATTGTGACTCTATAGTAAAAGCAGTACTGTTAAAGTGGAAACCATCACATGTGGAAATGTCGGCATTGTGACTCTATAGTAAAAGCAGTACTGTTAAAGTGGAAACCATCACATGTGGAAATGTCGGCATTGTGACTCTATAGTAAAAGCAGTACTGTTAAAGTGGAAACCATCACATGTGGAAATGTCGGCATTGTGACTCTATAGTAAAAGCAGTACTGTTAAAGTGGAAACCATCACATGTGGAAATGTCGGCATTGTGACTCTATAGTAAAAGCAGTACTGTTAAAGTGGAAACCATCACATGTGGAAATGTCGGCATTGTGACTCTATAGTAAAAGCAGTACTGTTAAAGTGGAAACCATCACATGTGGAAATGTCGGCATTGTGACTCTATAGTAAAAGCAGTACTGTTAAAGTGGAAAGCATCACATGTGGAAATGTCGGCATTGTGACTCTATAGTAAAAGCAGTACTGTTAAAGTGGAAACCATCACATGTGGAAATGTCGGCATTGTGACTCTATAGTAAAAGCAGTACTGTTAAAGTGGAAAGCATCACATGTGGAAATGTCAACATTGTGACCCTATAGTAAAAGCAGTACTGTTAAAGTGGAAACCATCACACGAGGAAATGTCGGCATTGTGACTCTATAGTAAAAGCAGTACTGTTAAAGTGGAAACCATCACATGTGGAAATGTCGGCACTGTGACTCTATACACTGATGGCAGTAAGGTAATTTCTTATTGACAATGGTTCTGAAATCTATATATTGTATCATTTATATTTTCTATACATAAATATTCATGTGTGGATATTTAAAAAAATACTTACTCAACACAAGAAATACATGCATTTTCTACACTGAACAAATTTTCACTTTTACAGTAAAGAAAATCTTTGATAACTTGACAGCAATTATCTTTTCATTTCCACCTGATGAGCACATAATATATATTCTTTGTGGGAAGTTCTGATGAGCAGTTGATCCATTTCATGCCAGTGATCTACAAACATTATACCTTCCACAGTGTACCATAGAGTCACATTCAGTTGTATACATTATGATTTGCCACCATTTTTATTTATTTTTACAAAAATCCCATCAGAAGAGCCTTCAGAATTAAATTGTGTACAAAAAACTGTCTGATGATTTTACATGAATGGGAATATAGTGAATAATGTGGTTATTCAGCTCAAGGACCCATGGTAACTTTTAACCTTGTGATGCTTACCTGAGAGGACAGTGACGTTGACCAGACCTGACCCCTCCCGATTCTGTCCAGTGACTTTGATCTTGAATGTGTACTGGCCGGCTATCAACTGTAATGAGGCAGAATGACTACACTAACATTATGAATACTAAATGTACAGGTCAGCTGTCAACTGTAATTTCTGATTTTATACAAACATTTGTATGAACTATGTTTGTGATTTTTTACCAATCTATGTAAAACTTCTGGGTTTTCTCATATAAACCATTGCCAATCAAACAAATTGTTGTAATATTTTTCACAAACCTTCGTCAGAGTTAGTGTATCTGTATTTTTCCCAACCATTTTCCCGGTCTCTGCTCCGGCAGGGGAGGCAATCAGACTCCACTCATAACCAAAAGTCTCACCTACATCCAAACATTTATGTATATTATTTCAACAAGACAGTAGAAACTCATCTCTATACAATTACAAAACACCCAATGTAAAACAACACAAACACTTGTTTTAGGCTGGAGCATTTTTATATTTTTTGAATTAAGAAACTTTTTAATTATATTTTTTTTGATTTTGATTTGTGCATTTTTTGCACAACTAGCTACCATTCATTTACAAAATATCAGAAGCATGTATGTCTAATACATTGCTGGGTTTACTTGTTGAGCCCCTTTTCAGAAAATGGTGCTGTTTTCATTTGACAAACATATATACCTTTCACTATGTGACCTAAAATTTATAACATTGAGAACTAGACATAAACCCCAACATTATGGTTTCAAGGTATTTTTTGCACAATTATCAATGTTGATGAGGAGGCTAACCTCTATGACCATGACCTATATCCTTGACTGTGCACAAGGACATTTTGTGTCTGTTTTTGGGGAGACATAAACAGTTGTTCACTATACACTCAAGGCCGGTCATGTTCCCTAAGGGCAATTCCTAACATTAATGTCTCCCCCAAACAAGGTCAAAAAATAGCTTATTACACTAACAACTTCGAAATATAAAATATGGCTGAGCAAACTTGAGCACAAGAGTTGTTTTTTTTTTCAGTCATGTAATAAATCCAAGCCAGTAATGTTGAATTATATTGTTTTATGGATGAAGTATACTAAGCATTCGCCTACCCTCTGCTTTGTCCTCCAACACAAAAGCAGTCAGTTTCACTTGGTTCTCAGGCAGCTGAACAATTTTGTTGTCTCCTGCGGCCACTGTCAGCCCTTGTACTGTAACATAATTTTTCAGTCATTCAAATAACAAGGATGTGGCCATTTGAGTTATCAGGTTACAGCAATGTGAATTAAAATGTTAAAACCATTTGAGTTATCAGGTTACAGCAATGTAAATTACAAGGTAAAGGCCATTTGAGCTATCAGGTTACAGCAATGTGAATTACAAGGTTAAGGCCATTTTAGTTATCGGGTACAGCAATATGAATTACAAGGTTAAGGTCATTTGAGTTATCAGGTTACAGCAATGTGAATTACAAGGTTAAGGCCATTTGAGCTATCAGGTTACAGCAATGTGAATTACAAAGTTAAGGCCAGTTGAGTTATCAGGTTACAGCAATATGAATTACAAGGTTAAGGCCAGTTGAGGTATCAGGTTACAGAAATGTAAATTACAAGGTTAAGGCCATTTGAGTTATCAGGTTACAGCAATGTGAATTACAAGGTTAAGGCCATTTTAGTTATCGGTTACAGCAATGTGAATTACAAGTTTAAGGTCATTTGAGTTATCAGGTTACAGCAATGTGAATTACAAGGTTAAGGCCAGTTGAGTTATCAGGTTACAGCAATGTGAATTACAAAGTTAAGGCCATTTGAGCTATCAGGTTACAGCAATGTGAATTACAAGGTTAAGGTCATTTGAGTTATCAGGTTACAGCAATGTAAATTACAAGGTAAAGGCCATTTGAGCTATCAGGTTACAGCAACGTGAATTACAAGGTTAAGGCCATTTGATTTATCAGGTTACAGAAATGTGAATTACAAGGTTAAGGCCATTTGAGTTATCAGGTTACAGAAATGTGAATTACAAGGTTAAGGCCATTTGATTTATCAGGTTACAGAAATGTGAATTACAAGGTTAAGGCCAGTTGAGTTATCAGGTTACAGAAATGTAAATTACAAGGTTAAGGCCATTTGAGTTATCAGGTTACAGAAATGTGAATTACAAGGTTAAGGCTATTTGAACTATCAAGTTATATTCATAAATCCAATTGCAAGGTTAAGGTCATTCGATTGAACAGATAAAATATTTGATATTATAATTTGTAGGCATAAAATGTACCAATACATAATTCTTTCAGTGATTGGTAATTTATTATTTGATGTCAGTCAAAGTATGATCTAAGTTTCTCCACAAAGAATTTTCAAGGACACTGATTGGTCGAAGTAAAATGTGGCAACTAAATGATGACCAATCAGTGAACAATAAAATTGATACTCTAGTATGTACAGTATCATCAAGGGTTGATTAGTGTCTAAGGAATATTTTTATTTGTGATCAAACAAGCAAATTTGTGGAATTTATATCCCCCGCTTGCAGGACATACATGTATTGTAGGTAAACATTATTGAGGTTTAAACATGTGAGTATCGTGTTGTTGAGACATAATGCAAACTCGAAGTAAAAAAAAAGCCTTATAGAAATGTTAGACTTTTTATTGAACATGTAGGTATTACGATGTAAATTGAACTGATTGAAGAAAGCATAGCGTAAATATTTGCGAGAGTTAATAAACAGAAACGGCAGATAATGATGTTTTTTCGTTATTCAAGGGGTCATCTTACTTGGCAGAGCCCTTAGGGCATTTAACCCTGGTACCAAGTTTGAAGAAAATTGGTTTACATTTGATGCAGTTATTGCACGGAAACAAAGCATGACAGACATAAGGACAAACCCAAATCATTTCCCCCGTTTCAGTGAAAGCGGAGGATAACAACTTACTTTTTGGAACTATGGTTGTAGGTTTCTTCATTGCTGCCACCTGAAATGCAACCGTCTACAAGTAAACATTTATATAGAATTGAATTAACTATATGAAAGTTAAAGTTTGACTGGGCGGAAGCTTTCTGGTATACAGTAGGTAGTCCCAAGAATTTAAAGTGATCTCCATGCCTCTGACCTTTACCCTGAACTATTGGAGAGTTTGGGTCATTGTTTCATAAAGTTGTAACACAATGCTTTGCAATGAAAAAGATATTAACCCTTTCAACCCTATGTAACTTTAGTAGACTCTACCAAGCATTGATCTGGATGAGTCCATTATGGTCTACAGTGGTGAAAGGGTTAAATTTGACCTGATGACCTTGAACTTTGACTTCATCTTAACCTTACACTTATGAAACATTTGACATCAGTCCCAACAAAAGAAATTCATAATGTAATGCAATGTTTACAATTAACTAGAAAAGTCTGTGAGATATGAATGCCCCTGTTGACCCTGTGGTTGACCTATATGGATAGCAACAGTGACCTTGGCATCAATATTGGGACCTTGATATTCAGACTCATCTGTATCCTACTTGACCTTTACAAAAACTTTGATAAAAATCTGTTTAGAAATGAAGTCGGTACATCAGTGACAATGAATCAGCTGGACACAATGGACCGGAATGCCACATGACAGGAAGGAACAAACAGCTGTAACACTAGGTGCCCTCTAAAAAAGTGGTTTTTGTTCTACTTACATGTGTATCAATAATTGCATCAGTGGGTACCACAGCATTGTCTTCACCTGAAAAAAAATAAAGATCAATAAATGGAAACTCTTTACCTTTTATAGCTTTTTAAAGATTGAAATGCATCATTTTAACATTTATGATTGGTTGCATATTATCAAAAATGTTTAAAAGGTGTGGTTACATTAAAAATTACTTTATTCAAAAAAAACATTTAGCCCAAGTTTTGCAAATATTCCTCAAATGAATAAACCTATAGTTTTTCCATAGAAGACTGTTATTGGAGTTTCGGAAACTTCAGCAAAGCCTTCATGGTGAAAAGTTTGTGAATTTCCTGAAGATAAGGAATGGGGGGCAGAATGTTTTTTTAATTCATTATACATTTTTAATAAAAGGTAGAATAGCCATTTGCTTGGTTTCTGTGGGTTTTATTTCTATTGGTTGTAATTGACAGATGTTGATGTTTGCCTAACATTGTTTGGTGTCACCTATCTCGACATTTTAGAGTTATCTCCTTGCGATAACTCTCCTACCTTTTAGGTGACATTGGGCCTGCTGGTCCATCTCATAGCCGGTGTCACAGGTACAAAGACCAGTACGTTTCTTGGAGGACTCAGGAATGAAGCAGATCATGTGATCTGGACAGGTATGGGGAATGCCGTAAGTACACGTTTTCATCTTTGACAGAGGAAGTCCAGCTGTGGTGATCGCGGGAACTATTGGCGTAACATGTTCCCCTAGAAAATTGTTAAAACACATTACTGCACAGGCTCCTATTAAGATATATTTTCACTAAACTCTTATAAATGTATCACCATGACTTAATGAGTAAATCAACACAACTATAGAAAACAATTGAAATGTCAGTACATCATGATCAACTAGCTAGTATTGAGCTACGTCTAGGGTTAGTGTTGATACAACCCGCATATCTTATCAGGCATAGAAAATTAAAAGGGCCTAAGAATTTTGAGGGTCGAATTGAAACAATAGCACTCTACTGGGATAATCAGACAAATATCCCCTCTATAGAAGAGCCAACGTTAACACTGATCTATCAAAATGGAACTTGCCATAAGAGGATTTTTACCTGGATCAATGACACACTGGTTGTCATGGTTACGATGGTACCCCTGGATACAAACACATGTACCAATGTGTGTTGGCTGTGCAGGAGGAATATCACAGCGCTCATTTATTCCACATTCATTATCTTTATGCGAGTCACACAGCGACGGCTCCTCTGTAGAAACAGTCATTAACAAGATAAATACAGACGTGATTTATATCACAATAGCACAGTTACATCAAGGGATTTCCTTTTCAATTAATGTCTTTTTCTTATATCAAATGTTCTTTTCACAAAAGATGAAGACATTTCCCTCTGGAGAGGGTACATAACTCTGTCAGAACTGTTTTTATTTTTCACACCCCAAATGGTTTCCCAGCCAGTTGAACCACAATTGGTTGTTCATGACATATACATAATGTAGGAGGGACTTACAGCTCTGATGTTGTTTTCTAGTGAGCCATGACAAGGATTTTCACGACCTGCTGTAACATTCGCAGGTTTATAAGAAGATATCCTCAAATGAATTGCTTACAGGTCCACTATAATTGTATTTGGTGTGTGTGTATGGGGGGGGGACCTCTGAGACATACATACCTTTATCACTGACACATTGCTGTGAGCCATCCCTGTGGAAGCCCTCTAAACACAGACAGAGACCAGATTTGGAAGGCAACTGGTCAGGAACGTAACACCGCTCATTTTTACCACAAGATTCTTCTGTGTCGAGCAGGCAGGATATTACTGTAGGTTTATCGCCAACAGCTGAAAGTGATTTAACTCAATTAGATTACAGAAATACAGATTACATAGCAAAACCTGTTTAAACTGACTACCACAGGGAACCAGATAACAGCTTTCAATCTAAATAAACACGATTATTTTCTAAACTGCATTGCTGGTAGTGGTTTAATTTAGCATATATATAGGTATGACGTCCTAATTAACTGGTTATGGTTATATAGCAAATATGATTATTACCCAAAAGTCTATATAAATTATAATTAGTCATTTTTGACTGTTTTTGGCCTTTTGTCCAATTTTGGCTGTAGGAATGAAACAGTCAAAACTGTTTTCCTGGTCAGAGCGAACTGTTACCCGGCGCGAAAATTCGATACGCAGAAATCCCCCCTCGAGAGCCCCGTTCAAGCGTTTCAGTGACCGCGACTCAGTGTTGAAGCAATGGCAACATTGCATGCAGCATTGATACTAAATTTCATTTGGTAATAAAACAATTGTTTCATGGATATTTTGGGAACAGTCAAAACTATCATCCCTCGGTAGGGGGATGATAGTTTTGACTGTTCGCCAAATAGCCATGAAACAATTGTATAATGTTACATCATTTGACTTTCAGTGTCCTATCAAAATGGCTTCAATGTGATTTACAAATACATTTGATTTCCCTAAAACCCTGGAAAAAAACACAGTTTCATAGACCAAAGCCTTTTACCAATCTGATTATTGGGGTCGATTCACTACCATCACTCAAGGGTATATATATATGTTTTTATGACTGCATTAGGTATAACTACAGGAAGACCAAACAAAACAATAGTTGTGGGTGAATTGTCTGTTTCCTGACCACCTAATATGTAACCTCTGACTTTGATGTACATACCTTTACAAACACCTGTGTCCTTGTCTCTCACAAAGCCGTCTATACACTGACATTCTGCCTTGTCAAACTTATCATTCAACTTGCACTCCTCATTTTCTTGACAGCCAGCGTGTGTCTCAAGATCACATGACTTCTCCCCACCTTCCTCTATGGGTTTTGGTGAGGACTGAGTGATATAAGCTGAAAAGTACACATAATTAATTAACTCACTTGCCTAGGGTAGGTACCCTGGTATTTGTTTGTAGATTCAAATGTTATTTATGTCCATTTCAAGAAACAAGAGGTCCAAAGGAATGAAGACGCTCACTTGATCAATGTAGCCTTTTTTTACAAAATATTTAGTTTCCTTGCCAAGAAGTTACAAGCAAATTATCATTTTCCTTTCAGCCTTTAGGTTCTTGAACTTAAAGAGTTTGAGTTGTTTGACAAATCAGACCATACTGCCCTGAATTATATGTAAAGGTTATTTCTTTTCTGAAACTTTGTAGCACACCATGCAAGCAAGTTTGTGGCCAAATATCAATTGTCTCTAGACCTTCTTATTCTCCTGAAAAAGGATGCCATTATAGCGACAAAGAAATGAAGAGTCCCCCAGTGGCGCTCTTTATACACCAATTTTGTTTTCCCTTTGCAAATTTTTCGTAGAATATATATAAAGGATGCTACATAAAGAATATTAAAACAATGCAACAGCTGGTTTGTTAAAAGATTTTTTTAGATGTCCAAAACTTTACCCCCTTTTTAGCCCTATTATAATCCTTTGTGAATCCCTATGACTTAACCTTGGAATGCTTCCTCAAAAGCTTGGTTGAAATCTGTAGATTGTTATTTAGAAGAAGTGGTTTAAAGAACCAGAAAATGTAAGACATAAATGCCACGTTACCATGTGAAATTAGTTTCAGTGTTTGATGTTCTATAAATAGTAACAGACACTTTGATCACGGGACAGGATGCGATGGGACGCTACAGGACAGGACAGACATGGGCGGGGGCAGCCGGGGGCCATGGTGGGGCATTAAATGTTTATGGATGATGGACAACAGACAATGGATGACTGTCGAAAGCGAATATAGTGAAATATATTCCCCTGCAAAATATAACAGTTACAGAAATTGGATACTCGCGTACGCCCCATCACTGTTTTGTTTCTCATAACAACTTGCACTTACCTACAGATCTTACTTCTACGTAAATAGTGTTGTTGAATTTTTCATCTGACTTGATAATAGGGTCACATGCTCCTTCCCATGATACATTGCACTTGATATGGTAGCATGTATTGTTGTGGAATAAGACCGTATCACACGTTAGTTGATCACAACAGCTGAGGATACAGTTCACGATACCAGTCGCTGTCGAATCTCGCGTGTAGTTCCCTGCATTGTAGACTTCACGTGGCACCGATTTGTAGTGAAGGGCTGCTTTTAGTCTAGTTGATGACAACTCCTTATCACAGATGTCCGCTGTAAATATTCCTGTAATAGGGGAAAAGTTATAGATTTATGAGTACATGAATCAGGTCCTAAGTGTTCAGTGTCAGAAAAGAAAGTAAAACAACTGTACAGTTTATGCATTTCTTTTCAAAACATTTTTAGAGTCGATAACCATAACTCAATCTCAACACAACTGTTTACAGGTTTCCTCATTCCAGACTCATTAGATAAACCTGCTAGTAGTGGCAGGTAAACACTTTTGGTTACCCATGGCCACTAGTGGTAATTACACCCTGGACATTACTTCATTGGTCAATCTTCTAATTATCATGTTACTTTGATGTATCAATGGCTAGCCACGTCATCTTTGATTGTGACATTATAAGCTCAATTTGCAATTGTTTCCCCAAACAGAAAAAAAGAATAATATACTCCCAAGAGAAAAATAGGGTTTTCTAGATAAAATATCTTAATGTTGTTGGAGAAAAAGGTCCCTAAGCACTTATGGTTGATCACTATGCTTAGCGTAGTGTCTTTATACAATATGAACTAACTCCAGTTAGATAACCACCACTCATTTAATTATTCTAACTCAAGTCAAACATATGGTTGGTAATCATGTTATCTAACTCAGTTTTCTAAATTTTGGTTTCCTCAAAATACAAGGTTTTACTGAATAAAACATGATAGCCAATATTACATCAGTTATATTTATGTTATTACAATGTATATGTCACAGCAATTTTTCTGCCAAAATGTTCCATATTAAATCTGCCTCTTTACACAAGTCTGATTATTCCAACCTTGGAAAAATTGCATAGAATCATGACATCACAGCCACTTGATTTATTATATAATTAGAATAATGCCAACATATATTATATACCTTAAAGGGGCTGGTCCGGGAAAAAATATCATATTTGCTAAAATGGCATACACATGTTTAAAATACCTTCTTATGAAATATACCGATTCAAATTTTGCTGAAATTCACTCCCTAAGAGTAAAAATTATAACTATATTAAAGAAATCCTAAATCGTCACCTGACAGTCTAAAACTCTCATTTGACCCAGATCAGTGATGTAATTTTACCGCACGCGCGTCATCAACAAGGCCAAATGTAAACATCGCGGCGAAAGTAAAAGATGCATGCAAAAGTCATGACAGGCACGAGGTATCAATGCCGTTATATATAACAACAACATATAGGTAGGAATACTACACTTGCATCATACATGACCTTTGAAAACAATTATTTACATATAGTATTGCTATCTTGTCTGCTAGTTGAGTCCGACATGGCACATGACGGCGTGCTATCGTTGTTATCTTCACTGCCTCACTTTCGAAACAACCACATGACATATATAAATAGATCTGCGCTAAATTTACGCGGGGCTTCCCCGAGATTTCAGTTGTCAAAACTGGACATCGGAAGCAGAACTCGACCATCATATTGCCGTGGTATAACTTTTGGAAGGCCAGAGAACGCATTTAGACCCATTTATTTTGTAATTTTTTCCACGACCAGCCCCTTTAACTGTTTCTGTTTGGTCATAATGCATGCCTCAGGAAGAAGAATAACTTTATAATAGTAGTTACATGGGTAAACTGCAAGTAATTTGCCTGGAAGCAGGTTTAAAAAAATCTACTATCCCAACTTTATAATCTTTATTTTCCAAGTAAATATTGCAACGCTATGTACAAGCCCTGAACAATGGGCTAGTGGATGATATTCCGTCTTTGCGTAATGCAGAGTTATCTTCTCTTGTGAGCAGGTATTGATTGTTATGTCATTGGTTTGTGTGAGAAAATTACGTCGTTTTCTTTAACATTGATGACGTTACTCTCACAAACAAATGACGTAACAATCAATACCTGCTCACAAGAGAGGATAACTCTGCAATACACAAAGACGGAATACCCCTGAGTTAGGACGGAATACGGGTTAGGACGGAATACCCCTGAGTTAGGACGGAATACCCCAGAGTTAGGACGGAATACGGGTTAGGACGGAATACCCCTGAGTTAGGACGGAATACCCCTGAGTTAGGACGGAATACGGGTTAGGACGGAATACCCCTGAGTTAGGACGGAATACCCCAGAGTTAGGACGGAATACGGGTTAGGACGGAATACCCCTGAGTTAGGACGGAATACCCCTGAGTTAGGACGGAATACGGGTTAGGACGGAATACCCCTGAGTTAGGACGGAATACCCCAGAGTTAGGACGGAATACGGGTTAGGACGGAATACCCCTGAGTTAGGACGGAATACCCCTGAGTTAGGACGGAATACGGGTTAGGACGGAATACCCCTGAGTTAGGACGGGAATACTTCAATCAAATACTTGTTAAGTAACTAAGTATTATTATACTTATTACTAACTTGCCAATTGCAACTTGAACACTTTATTTCACCACTAAAATATGTATACAATCCTGTCAACGTTATTGACAGATGAAATCTGTAAAATTAGATACAGTATTTGTAGACATGTTGAAAATATATCAAAAGATCAATTTAAAAACAAAAGTTGTGTCCAGAGGCTACATACAGACCATGGGCAAGTCTCCCTGGGAATTACAGCACTAAAGGAAATCTCCCTACATGGGGTGGTCAGTGGAAGAGCATATCAGACAATTCACCAGCAGGAAAGATTGATTTCCACTGCTATTATTGATTATATAATACAGCTAAGTGTCCGCATGGTATTTTCATTCATATACCAATCTGTAATATCTCAGCCAGGGGACAGCAGACAAATTGTCCTCTAATTGGCTGTTAAATTTACAATAACATGGTGGAGCTTATGTACCTCACCATTTACAATCATAAAAGCATTGTAGAACATGCATTTATAGCCGGGCCTCTATATAACCCACAGCAAAACAAAGGGCATCGGTCTCAATGGTGAGGTATAACTTCAACTAAAAGCTCTTGTTGTTCATAAATTTAATTGACCATGAAAAATTAATTAATCAATGTTTAATTGTGATTTAAATATATTTTCAATTTTCCCATACCTTGTATTATCAGGGGTCGACACTAACAATAGTCCGCTAGTCCTGAACAAGTAGATTTCAGCAAGGACTAGTGAATCACCTTACCAAACTGGCCCTTTGGACTTGTGAAAAAGATGATTATAAAATAAGACTATTTCTTTTTAAAAACTTAGAAAATAGCTTAAAATAAGATCTGTATATTGCATCATAATTGTCAAAATTTTCCTAAAACTTAAAGTAATTATTTTATGTCCCTACAGTTGATTACTTTTGATAATTCATGCTGTAGATTGGATGTTTCCTTATCAGGAAATCTTGGACTAGCTACATTGACAAAGGACAAGGAAATAGTCTATTCAACTAGTCCTGTTGACTACCAAGCATAGGGCATATCAATACATTTGTGCAGTACAAAATATAAGTTTCTGCATTACTTGTCACTAGTGAAGAGGAAGTAGAAATACATTGAGACCACCACCTGTCTATCAACTCTACCCAGACATAGCTGGACGGGTAGGAGGTTACCCAGTACATATCCTGCTGTGTAATAATGTATAACCAGTCAAATACGCAGACATCGTTAATTTATGGAAAGGTCTCTCACTCGTGTCATGTGTACCTCTACGTAGTAGTTCAGTTATCCAGCAGAAAAAGAAAAGAGAGAAAAACAAGTCAAATGGATAAAGTTTGTAGTGAAGGGATTGAAAGGGACGACAGGAGAGAGAGACAGAGACAGAGACAGACAGAGAGACAGAGAGAGAGACAGACAGAGATAGAGACAGAGACAGACAGAGAGACAGAGAGAGAGAGAGAGACAGGCAGACAGAGACAGAGAAATAGAGAGACAGAAAGAGACAGAGAGAGAGACAGATCTAGAGAGAGAGACTTTAAAACATACATATGGATACTTTCTATACCCCTATAGCTACCAAAGATAGCCTCCCTACCACCACCAACTCCTTGTATAAAAAGTACCCCTCTACCAAACACCTTATATTTTGATATTGAGTTAAGAAGTTTAATAAGAGAGATGGGAATATTTATCCATCTTCACCTCCACCAAATTTCACATAATAATTTCAACCACTACATCGCATCAGTTATTTTTTCGAGAGGCATAAGATACAAAACAGAGAAACAAATCTTCACACATACATTTAAGCTTAACAAAACTGATAGATAGCTATAGTAATATACACAACTTTTCAAGATACATCATATTTTCTTGTAAGAACACTATATTTGAAACTTTAGGTATCTGTTTGGGATCCTGATTCCTGAATTTCTAGTTTTGTAATATTTCAACCATCGGCAAATGTGTTAAATATTTATCGTTAAAATTGTTCTGAAAATGTAGGCATAGGTCATGACAAAGGCCTTGAATGGTTACAGATGAAGGCAACAGATGTCCCTGTAGTTATTCCTATACAGAATGATACACATGACACTATGAACATGGGTATGGCTTTTCACTTGTAACATTATAATTCCACAACAATGGGGAGAAAATCAATTCCTACCTGGTGCTTTATTCCACTGAAGTGGTAGACTATAGGACATTTATGTTTTAACTTGACATCTTAATGTGCTTCGCACAATTCAAGTGATTGTAGACAGAGAAATGTACATAGTTTTATCATGTACTTCTAAAATTTGTTCAAACATTTTATTTTAGTAAATACATTGATACAGATTTTAGATTATTTATTTTTACAAAACAAACATATTTGTACTACATTATACACTGCACTGACATTGATCATGATGGCTCATAATTATGTAATGTTAAACAATACTTAAATACAGTTAATACTTAAACAAAAGTACGATCTTTGGAGAATTTGGCCTGTACATGTGGTCAAGTCTAAAGCATGGTCATGATATATTTGAGGTCTTTGTACCACTGCTTTCATATCCGACCAGGCCATTGATCATCCTTGAAATTCCAGGAGTTACACTCTGTTATTTTCTCTGCACCTCTTGAACATGTCATGATAAAATCAAAGGCTCTGTACATGTCACTTTGTAGATGGTATAAGTAGATCTAGACTAGCTTGATCATTTGATGTACATCAAAAAAAGATGCAGCTGTGTTAACAGTAAAATTAACAGGCTTTGAAGTTGTGTGTTGCTCCTCTGTAATCTCCAAATGACAAGTATCAGTCTAGGCTTTGTCCGTGTGCCTTTGATTATGTCAGGACACCTTCCCAAGGTGCAGAGAACGTAACTTAAATAACATGCGCATAACCCCTGAATTTTTTTGGATGACCATATATTTGCCCTCGAACGTAATCAGCAGAGGGGTGGGGGGTGGGGGCTCATTCTCAGATTATACAAAATACAGTTCCCGTTCTTCTTCAGTTTACAGGGCATCCCTCTTCAAAGAGTGTATAAGTTCTAAGGAAAGATCCTGAATAACATCTAGTTCTATTTTCTGTATTGGGCCTTACCAGGCATTGCTCAAAGGGCTAAACACTCACTAGGACAAGAAGTGTTTTAAACGAAAAAGTTGACAGACGACGGGCAGACAACGCTGTGTGACAGGATAAGCTCCCTTGGCACTTCGGGCCATGGCCAGTTGAGCTAAAAACTACAGTGAAAACGGACAGGTATCTTTAGCTAACTAAAGATGAAATAAATGTGAAGTCTGTATGCGGATACACTGTCATATGATTGTAAGGTTTATTTACGCATTAAATATACAATATTATTTTTTTCTACTTGATTTAACATGATATCATCACAATAGGCCAGCTGGTGTACTGGTATTATATATACTATATGTCAATATCTGAAATTGTAATGTTACGGTAATAAGTTTGTACCATACAAAAGCATAAACCTCATCAACATGCAATATCATACATTTAAAAGTACATATATTGCATAGTAAAAGTTGTGTACATCATTTTGCAATACATGTCAACTCAAAAAATAAAAAGTTATACTTTGTCAGGATAAAATACTATAAGCATTCCTAGGAGGTTCCCTTGCATATGGCATGTTGCAAAATTGTACTGTCTAGAACTATTCCTAATATCTGCAATACCATTTAATTTATATTTGCTCTGCATCTTTCCATTTGCAATGCATTGATAAGGCAAATGTTGTTGTGAGACTACAACAACATTTGCTATTGTAACGTCACCAATTTCATTGTTGTCAATTTGCTGTTCAAAGAACTGTTCGAAATAACTAAATAAAGCATAAAGTCTACTCTACCAAATGTTAATACCGGGCTTTATTCAGTTTGCCATCAACATCAATGTGTAACATTTGCTTAAACACTCAATGCTTAAATAGTGTGTGTATATAATTATTATATGTTAATCAATATAAATTACCAAATTCTAGCTTTGTGCATTTCTAGTTGCCTATAGTGTTAAAATGTAAGGTTGCAAGACATCTATTGATTTTAAAATCAATATATAGATCTTGCAATCTTATATAAAATAGAAATACTAAGCATTCCTATGAGGTTCCCTTGCATATGGCATGTTGCAAAATTGTACTTGCATATGTCCAGGTGTCTGAGATAGCTTACCTGTTATTTACTAATTATGGCCATTATATGATCACCTAGCCTTTGGGCATATAATGCACTCCAATGATAGTTTACAGGGGCCAGACAAATTAATTTTACATTAATTGAATTTGATTGCTGCAGGCAAAAGGGAAATTGTATGTAGTACATACACCAAAGATTATCCACATCCCAGTTTATCATCGAGGCATTGTTAGCTTCATCACAAATAATTAAAAACATTATGAATAATTATTGATGAACTCAGCTATTTGATTAATAGTTCTTTATATTTATTTATAATCAAACACAAATAAAATTAAAACATTATAACAATGATTTTATACAGAAGGTCTGCTGCTGATAGTGTCTGCTCAATGTTTTTCAATATTTTCATCATGTTTCAATGAACATTTTGTTTAGATATACATGCACAATATTATGCTTACAATACAAGGTGCAATTAGGCCAGCTAGGGATATGAAATCAATATCTACATGTGTATACCTGCTCACTGGTGTAAGCATTAATTTAATAAAACGTCATCAACTCAATATATTGTATTACATACAGAATAAACAACTGTAAATTCAGTTTAGTTGTATAAATTAACATGTATTTAAAATGTAAATTTTCAGTAAGGCATATTGATCCAAAAGGTCTTTAATAAATGCAAGTTACAATTACATAGAAGTCTTGGTTAAAAAGTTCAGAAATTTGTGGTTGATCAGTGTGTGATTAGTTTTTTATCACGAGTTTTAACAAAACTAATTATAACATATGTATGAAACAACATAAGGTTTCATTTCAGTGGTGGAAATGTCATTAATTTTGATCATGTGCTGCATGATTGGAGGGAAGGGATCTAGTATGTTTTAATTAATATAAGTGAAGCACTAACTTTGAAATCTTTGGGGAAATAATGAAATTTTTCAAATACTGATTCATCATAAACAGGATGTCTAATTAAAATGTATCAAAAATCATCAGTACATGTAATGAGGAGACCATTAATAAATTAACAGATGAGATAGTAAAATTAATGTGTTTTTGAAAATTTACTGCAACAAATTCATCATAAAGGAATTCAAACATTTGATGGGGAATGAGTCCATTTTAAGGACATAAAAATAGAGGGTATCAAACAGAAGTTTTCTTAAATATTCATTAAAGAGCTGCATAAACCATTACAAACACAACCTTGAACCACTATAGCTAGTATGAACATTATAATAAGGAAGAATAATTATATATTTTTATTTATTATTTTTTCATATTATTCCCAGCAAGTGATTGGCCAGGAGTGCATCACGTGTCCACCGATAAAAACCGATATTGACTTGGAGCGCATGATTTTTGTTGAAGGACTGGGTGTTTCTGAAAATAGAATTATGACGTGTCTCCAAACAATGCACCGTCCCACTTCCGAAGCTTTTTTGTTGAGTTATTTTTCAGATTGCTTACATTACTGATTTGTAAAATAATAAAACAATTGTAGCCTTTAATTTCGGTCAATACCTGGATTTATCGACCTCATCCAAAGGCTATAATTGAATTATGTCCATTTTTATATCATGCAGTTTTAGTATGGTTCAAACCAACAATATAATGACTATGCTTACAGATACACTGTTACACAAAATTTATCCGGTGTTCTGCAAAAACTAACTTTTCAATAATTTTCGGAGATTTAAAACTTTACTCACCAGATAGTAATAATGATGATAGAAACAAAAGGATGAACACATGTTTTGTGAGCGTGGACAGGAGGAAATCACACTCAGGCACTCGAGTCTGATACAGCTTCATTCTCCCACTACACAGGACGTACACAGACTGGCAACATGGACAACCGTCATCGTAAAGTCACTGGCAACGTGGCTTTTAACTAAATTTTACTGCAACAAAAGAAAGGTACATATATTGTGTGTATATTAATGTGTGCTGCAAGGCATTCGAAAGGGTGAATCCAAATCCAATTACATACATGCATATGCATGTCCATAAGATATCAGTGTTCACAATTAGCAGTAGCTATCTATATAGACATAGGCAATTAAAGTCTAGAAGAAATTGGATTGATCTAGATCACAGACAAACCTAGTAACTGTTTGTAGACCTACATTTACATGTATTTGTTTATTTACTTATATGGAATTATATACATTTATATGGGATATTGCAATGATTATATAATTTTCCTCAATCTTTAATTTACTGACATTCAGGACGGTTTGCAATGACATTCTCTTCTGATGTCCAATGAATGGTTTGTGTAAGATTATTTAATCTTTTTCTTTTTCAGACTTCTCACATGTGTATTCAAATTTGAGAATGCTACTGGGGTTTATACATATCGTTATAGTAAATGCTTATGCAACGTATCTGGGTCATTTTTGCCCTAAATTCAGTTCGCGGAAGGTTGTTTTGCCCTAATATTATTATTTATTACATACTTACCAAAAAATTCGTTTTTTTTGTATATGCGATTCGACACAATTGCTCTTACCCGTATCAGCCCTTGCCGTATCACACCCCAAAACCTGTATCAGCCCCCGCCGTATCACACCCCAAAACCTGTATCACCCCGCAAAACCCATACCACCCCCCTTTTGGATTTTTTTTTTTCAATATTTCAAAAATAAAAATAAATCATAAGATAGTAGTTTTTATTAGTAAGTATGTAATAAACAGAATAAAACACGCCTTTTTCCATATAACACCAAGTATCAACCCTCGACCAATATCAGCCCTCGGGCCTTCGGCCCTTAGGCTGATATTGCAGTCTCGGGTTGATACTGGGTGTGATATGGAAAAAGGCATGTATTATTCTCTATATATTAAAGTTATGAATATCAGTTGAAATGTTATTAATTATTAAAAAAGTTTAATATTTTCAAGTTTCACCATGAAATAGTCTGTGGTTTCACAAGCAAATGTCTTGTCCAAAGAATTGCATGCTACATTGTACATGTGCAGATCTGGTCGACCATATCATGTACAAATCTCACAAGTCTTAAAGCAAAAAATAAGCTAAGGGAGACCTGGAAAAAATATTTTTAAATTAGACTATATTATAGCCATATATACAACTAAATAGGACTAAAATTTCACCCTAAACATATTTTTAGGAGGATACAACTTAGTGCGACCCGGGGTGAATGGGATTTAGGGTGAAACAACCTGACACCTGCATACATGTACATGCAAACATGCTTTAATTAGGTCCACGAGATGCGATTCAGTTTTAGGTCTACAAGAGCTTGTTTTGACTTTTTTTAATATGTTGAGCATAATCCCCAAAATAATGATGTTTCAGTATCCGGTAGTTTGGTACCTAAGAAAAGGATGTTTGTTACTTCTTTGTAAATATATAAAATGCTGAAGAATTTTAATATATATATAATTATCAACAGCATACAGGAACACAAAAGGCAAACAAAGTGCAATGTCCAAGTACATTAGTACAAGTGCTCAAAATCCTATAAAACATCTGAGCTGCTTTTGGGAAGAACCGAAAAACATCCTGGACTGAAACGACCAAGTACTGAAACGTAACCCATCCCAGAAAATGTATAAGTCCAAAATGACAAACTATATATATCCTCTTTAAATTGAGAGACAGTCAAGTTATTTTGACTAAATAATTTAACACTTTTATGTGTTATACAATTAAAATGTGAATAATTATAAAGAACCTACATTTACATCTTATTATTTACCAGGACCAGTTCTTATGATGAACTACCATACATTGCTGAAATGGTTTAATTCTAGCAGAGTACAACACGAGTTACGATTCTTCATTGTAAATTTCATATTGTTATTTATTCATTTTTTCGTAAAATAAAGATATTGTTAGGCATGTCTCATGTACGTCGTCCATTTAAATGTTCATGTACGTCGTCCATTTAAATGTTATCAGAAGCATGTGACACCTGATCATCATAGTTCACATGTCTGATAAAAATATTGATTACCAACAGGTTACGAGTAAAATTTTAGGTCCAGATATGGTACATTTGTTATGGTCGTCATTTGTATACACTGATTACCTACATGTTGTCAGTTCTTTTAAGGCTGGTAAATGGGTTTATAACACTGAAACAAACAACTGACACTTTCGGCCAAGTTCTTGTTTACATGTACATAAGCCATGCATGTGTGCCTGTCAGATGTTGTCTTATTAACCCTTAGCTTATCACAGACATGTCAGCGCAATTTTCCATACTGCACTGTGAATGCAGAATAGCACCGACTCAAAATTACCTTATTCTAGAGAATGTATCTATTGAAATTCATAAACGGTTATTCATATGCTAAATATGTTGCAAGATAACGTATCTACCTGCTACTGTATATGGTAAGTCCCTGCCGATATTGTTACTGCTGTGTATATTTTACTTGTGAACTTCCTAAATACGTCATCAGCTTCTGTGATCTAATATGATTGGTCAAAGGAGCAGTATTTGAACCAATCGTATTTCAGCGATTTTTAGACTGCGATATGAAAACATGGAAGCGCCCATCCAACTAACTGTCAAACGCATCGAAGGAAATTAACTATCGATTTTAGCGATCGTAATGAGAATGGCCTCACCAATTGTGCAGTATGTTGTTCTCAGAAAAGACTTAGTAGATATACTTAAATGGCCGACGGGTGCTTTGATAGCTCAAGCTTGCCATGCATGCACCGCTGTTATGCATCAATTCCGAGACGAGAAAACAACCCAACAATATTTGGCTGACGCTGACAGCATGCATAAAGTTGTTCTAGAGGTAATGTCGAGTACTATTGGTTAACAGTTGACAGTGTATTGTCTATATATAGTACTGTTAACCTGTACATTTCGTCATGACTTAGGCGGTGACAGGTGTTCGTCTAACTGATTTATCAATATCAATATAAGTATAACAATCTCTATATAAAAAAACACCATCAAGATGGAATGAGTCGCAGGTATTTCATTCCTGGTGGGGTTGTTTTGTTATAGTATACTGGGTATTTTTAATATACAATCTATTTTTATACTTATATTGATTAAACGTCAGACTCCTGTTTAAACAATAATATTACTTAAAAAAAGGATAAATAATGGATGCAGGCAGACACACTGCCTCGATCTATATCCATATCTTAATATATTTTAAACTTATTTAGAAAATATTATTCATTAATTGTCATTTCCTGACATTTCTTTATGGCCGGCCAATTGATTGTATTTCACTTCAAGATTTTTCCAATGAGTATCAAGATTAATTTCAAAGTCCTTAATTGTTGGCGATGTAATAACATATTCCGGGAGACTGTTCCAGATTTCGACAACCCTAAAGCCAGAGACGTATAATACATAAAGCTAAAGCTAAATGAATATTTCCGAATATCATGCTTGCAATGTTTTTTCCTGATTTTCTGTGCATGTCCTCTTGTTCTAGATGATGTATCTAACTCGAAGATTCCTTTTGTTACCTTCTGGTCATGTTGGTTGTTCATTATGTAGGCATGTATTTCTAGCTATTGTTCCAAAATACATAATATAGCTTTGTATATCAGTTTTGGATCGACCACCACTTTCAGAGACTATCACTTATTAGCCTGATGTCTGTTTTGGTTGAATGCACTTCACCTGAGTAATTTCAATCTAATTTTCCTTCAGCTGTTCAGTGTATATTATCATCATACTTGTGTAATGGAACTGGACTGGGTCAATCGTCGGCGACCAGGTAGCTCATTGGTAGAGCGTCCGTCCAGAGTTAAGAGAGTTCCAGATCCGAACCCATGTCTAGCCTTTGCATTTTTCGATCTCCTATTAACACATGTATGATAAATGAAATATTTTGATTTTACTTTTAGGATTGAAAATCAACACTATATTAAATGTTTGTTACAATAATAACCTTTGGTTGGATAGTGATTTGTGTGTTTACGTTTTAGCAGCTTTTGACCTATTCAAAGTTATTACTTATTAGGCTTCACACATTGTAACAATAGGCCAAATAATGATAATAATAAATTATTTAACCAAAAAAAGTATCTATATTATAACAAAGAATAGTTATGATTTTCAATCTAGACAAGAGGCCCAGCAGGCCTGTATAGCTCACCTGGATATCTAAGCAATCATGGCAAAATATTCTCCAAATGAGATCCAAGGGAATATGCCAGACCCCAATTCCAATTCTTGTAGTATGTCTGTATTAAATTTTTAGTGCCCAGCAATTTAATATATATGGTTATGGGTCAGGGATCTCAACTGTTTCCAAGCTGTGACTCAGAAACTAGATATCTAGGGTTGTGGCCAGACCCCATGATCAATTCTAATATCATGACTGCATATTTCCTTCAATATTCAAGTTTCATGTATCTAACACAAAGTAGATGGTTAATTCAGGTATTTTCATAGTACAAATGTACTTCATTCACATTATTCTAATTGCTTCATGAAAGAAGCTGGTGAAATATCTATGGTATTTTTATCGGCTACTGGCTACAAATGAACTCCCTGATACAGTAGCTGGTGAAATATCTGAGGTATTTTTACCGGCTACTGGCTACAAATGAACTCCCTGATACAGTTAAGTGTGTTTAACATGAGCATATCCGAAATTGTGGAACCCCCTCTACCCCTTTGAAAATATCTATTTCTTACCCCAGATCCCTCCCCCACCCAAATAAATGCCTTTGTTGTGTATCCTTTTTACATTGTGGACTATCTTCACCCTCTCTTTACACCTAGCGTTAGTCAATGATGTTTACCATACATAAGAATACATTGTCATATACAAACATATCAATATTATCATGCATATTTTTTTTTATTTTTACAGGCTAAAAATGAAGAAAGTCTGATATCTTTGGCAGAAAAACTAAAGGCAGAAAATGTCGACCACAAGTTGTGGATGGAACAGCCCGAGAATATCCCAACCTGTATAGCTACCAGACCATATCAGAAGGATCTCATTCAAATTCACTTCAAAAAGTTTAAACTGATGAAATAAATGTTTATTTTACAAAATGTCTCTTTGGTTTTTTTCAGTTTTCCGTTACTTCTCACAAGAGGCCATGTGAAACTATGGTATGGCGAGGCTTCTATTTATATCTGTATGCTAGTTAAGCCAAAAAATAAAACTTGACATTGGTCTCTTTAGCTGACTCTACCTATGTTCTTGTATTAACCAGCTTTTCTTGGCATTTTCAAAGAAGAACTAGTAACACTTTCCTTCCCTATTTAGTGTTTTTAACAAGAGGTCCAATGGGCCTGCTTTGCTGATCACCTGGGTATTAATCTCACACTTGTAACCTTAAACGTGGACTTAAATAAAGCTACAGGCAAATTATCAGTATTTATTACTTTTGTCATTCAAAAGAACCAGTTACTAGTAAAATATTTAAACACATTTGACCACTGTGAGTTTAAAAGTCAAACAAGGTCATTATGTTGAACAAACTTTATAGCCCTTCTCACCACACTAGACCTTTTGTTAATTGAGATGAGGTCATTTGAAGGTTTATACATATTTGACCAAATGTGACCTTGAAAGTGAGTTAAGGTCATTCAAATGAAAAAAAAATAATAGCCCTTCATCCAAACATGTAACATATACAATGTACTGGCAACTATCAACGTTTTTGGTATTTTGGTTATTCAGAAGTTGTTAAAAGGTATAAAACATATTTGACCCCTGTGACCTTTAATATAGGTCAAGGTAATTCATTTTAACATACTTGGTAACCCTTCATCTAATCATGCTACTGACCAAATATCAACATTCTTGGCCTTATGGTTATTCCGAAGATGTTGTTTAAAGATTTCAAACATATTTGACCTGTGTGACCTTGAATATAAGTCAAGGTCATGAATTTGAAAAAACTTTGTAGCTCTTCATCCCAGCATGGCATTTGCCAAATACCATCATCCTCCGCCTTATGGTTATGGTTATTCAGAAGAAGTTGTTAAAAGATTTTAACACCACAGTGACCTTGAAAATGGGCGAAGGTCATTCATTTGAACAATAATTCACCCTAGGCCTCTTGGTTATTCAGAAAAACTTGTTTAACGTAAAAAGTCAAGGACAGACGGACGCCGCACTTGGCCATTCGGGCCGCTGAACTAATTATAAAAACGACGGAAGATCTGGCGACATTCAAACAAAGCACAACAGTAGCTTAGGAAATATTCAAACAAAACGCAACTGTGACGATATTGAAACAAACACGACCGCTGAGAAGCCATTAAAACAAAAAAACAACGGGTGCTGTCGAGACATCCAAACAAAACACAACGGTTGCTGTCGAGACATCCAAACAAAACACGACGGTTGCTGTTAGACATTCAAACAGAAAAAACAAGAAACCCTGGCAATGCTAACTCCATACTTAAGAGGTTGGTTGGATAATGTTGGTTATACTATACGTATCAAGGAATGATGTAGATTTAGTTTGTCTTGGTTTAAATTGTTAAACGTCCTGTCATTTAAGGACGTGCCTCCATGTGTTTTGTGTAAGCGTTTATGTGTGTATGTGTGTCGGAGACAGGGTATGCTGTTGTTTTTGTCTCCTTGTGATAGCGCGGATCTGATGCCGACTTTATAGTGCTATCTCATGTACATGCCGAAGGCACCCAGCACAGCATTCCGACAAGTCACATTATACTAACAATGGGTAAACCAGTTGTTGCCATTACCCTCAATGCTGAAAGTTAAGCAGGGAATAACAACTACCATTTTAGGGACTTTGGTATGTCCTGGCCTGGGGACAGAACCCATTGCCTTCCTCACCTGGGCGTTCGCCAAACATTTAAGCCATAAATGAGGTATTGCCAAGCAAGGCGCTAGGAAATAAAAGGTAGATAGAAGTTGAAAGAAAGATAAGATCCCAAAAGCTGCAATGGGTGCAGCAGATTTTTTTTGGTCGTTTTTGTGCCTCCACGTAGAGGGCACAAAAGCAAATCCCCAATTCTGCAGAGGGCTCATACATTAGTCGCCTCGTGCGATAATGCAGTGGGTAGCTTTTCTCGGTCCCCGACCTGCAGGGATGATTTACATTTAATTTTTCTATGTTGGAACCTTAATCGCAGTAGTAGAAAAGTTTATTGGAAGATCATCAATTTGTCAACAAAATCACTTTTTTTGTAACAATATGAGACACCTGCTACAAGTACCGGAATCAATCTGCTTTACATTTTGAAAGTTGTTAGGAGGTTCCGGGAAGCAATGAAAATCTTTTCATTCAAGTATCTTGGCCCGTATTTATAAACTCATACTCATGCTTTTTTATTCATTTATCACTTTATCAATGATAGGTTGCGTGCCCTTTCAAAAGTTGTATGCTTGTTTTGGGTTTAACGTCCTCGTAACAGCCAATGCCACATTACTTTGGATTCCGAGCCGTGTCGGAATTAAAGGCAACGAATGTGTTGATAGGGGAGCAAAATATGCGTTAACTATCTAGCAAACAAATATTAAACTACCATATACAGATTTTAACCGATTATTCGTACAGCCATTCAAAATGAATGGCAGCAACGCTGGTCTCTCGAATCCAGCAACAAACTTTTTAAAGTACAACCGAAACTTAAAATATCTGTGCTCAGTAGGAAAGATCGTAGAGAGGAATTTGTCCTATCTCGGCTCCGTACTGGGCACACCTATCCTACTGATCCACCTTCATGCCACATTCGTGGTAACTACTTTCGAGTCCCGGATAGGAAAATTCTTTTCAGTTCCGTGGACTCGAAGGCATTATTTAACTATTTGAAAGACATCGGTCTATTCTATAGACTCTGATGTCTTTAAACCAATCTTACCCACTTTGACGTTATATATATCACATAGTCCATATCATCTATTCGTTATCTCTTTTATTATTTTAACCCCATTTTTTATTTTAATTATCTACACATACAATGCGAACGCTTTTAAAATTATGAACATTTTTATCTTCGCCACTCACATGTTTGTTTAAAAAAAAATCAAAAAATCACCATGGCCCTAAATTACCACAGCCGTCGATGGGCCGTTAAACACAAACAAACAAACATCGCATGTTAGACTAATTATTTCCAGTAATGTTGCTGACAAGTATCTTATGATCAGTAGAGCTGGGTATCACTTTACTTCTATTAAGGGGAGACCTTTGGGTATTTAGCAAACATTTACAATTTTAATGATCGTAGCAGTTCAGTTGACTGGACGGGACATTAACACGAAAGTCAAGGTGTTAAAATTAATTCGTGAAGTACTGAAAGGGAGAAAGTAACTGCTGGGAGGGTAGAAAGAAAATCATTACCTCACTTCTTTTTAACTTTCTTGAAGCCTATTTGCTAATCATGTACGTGTAACATACTTTCACCTTCGCATGTTGGTATAGGGAAGACTTAGATAAGTTCGGGCCACTTTTATTAAGTCGTTCTGGGCAGTATGGCATTTGTTGAAATGAATGTGGATTCCATGCTTTTCATAAAATTATAACAAAAGGGCAAACACGTCCGTATTTGAATAATTATTTAACTTTTTCTGTCGGAAGATTGGATGGCCGAACATGCCCCGCCTTGGGACTACACGTAGTTCATACAGGTTATCTGTGGTACGGTCGACCCAAGTTGGAATCCGCATATAATTACGACGTTGTGAAAATATGCAATATCAGATTTTCCCGCCGACTTCACGACTTTTTTTGTGTTGCATGCATGGGCCGAATTTTTCCCGGTATCAGTTTGCCGAATCGTCTAAGTAGCAAGTCGGATTACAGAAAGTTCGCTAAAAAGCCCGGGAAGGAAGTGAGTGGTCATTATCTTATTTTCCATCCTCAAAAGTGACTTTTTGCATTTTAGTAATTTCATAATTGATATTTCCTTACCATTTTTCGTGTGAATGTCCCGCCCTTTCCCGCCCTTTCAACTAAACTACAAAAATCATCTTGACCCAGTCTTGCCGGCTTACATAAAAGCCTAGTACTTTCTGTTAGTTATTGCCGAAATATCAATTTTAGGACAGGTTCGGTCAGGAAATACACGGAAAGTTGTGACAGTGGCGGGGAAAATATGTAGTTGCATGCTTTATGACGTCATAACTATGCTGATTCCATTGTGGAACTTGCTCCAAGGCGGGGTAAGTTCAACCATCCATTCTTCCAACAGATAACTTTTAACCATTCCTCAGATAATCATACAGACGTATTTGTCCTTTTGTTTAGTTTAAACATATCTTATTATACAAATATACAAATGGATTGGACAACAAGTTATTACAACTTAATAGAGTCCTCTCCTCAATACATATTGTAAAAATAGTGTATATGATTTTGGGGGAAGGGAAAAAGATAGGTTGAGGAAGGAAGGAACTGTGGGGTGGGAGGGGGTGGGGTGATAGAGGGGAGGGGTGTTACCTAGAAAAGTAAACGTGTAAACTGTGAAATCGATCCGCATTTGAATAAATTATAAATTATACAAATTTCATGACATGCATCCTGGTAGAGTAATTTCAAAATGAACAGAATCAATGTAACAAAGAAATAAGGCAAAATAATGAAATGACGTTAATTTGTTGTGCATTTTATTCAAAAGTTGGAGTTTTCTGCGTTTTCTTCTATTCGAAAGAGTTTCTAGACCAGTTTCAAAAAGTAAGTCTTCAATTCGGGTATATGAAGGAAGACCAGTTATAATACGAGAAGCTGTTCTTTGGGCTTTCTCTAACATTTTTGTTTCATAAGTTGTACAACCATCCCACAATTCACAAGCCGCATATTCTAAAAACTGGTAAAATAAATGATTTACAGAGAATATAAAGCCATATAGTAGTGTATACGTCTCTGTGATTTATAAATCTTTAAAAGATTATCTCGATTTAATAAGTATTTTATTCTACTTAATTAAGACTTCAATAGGGTAACCACGCATACAACGTTGGTCATCAACCAGGTTAATTCGGAATAGATCGTTTTTCATAGATTTCTTTTCATAATCGTTTGGATTTCTAGACATGAAGGGGATGATATTAACAAAGAAGTATCGTCTGCAAAAAGACGAGAGGTTGATTCAAACACATCAGCAATATCATTAATATAGATAAGAAACAAAAGAGGGCCAAGAATCGAACCCCGAGAAACACCTGCTTCAATGAAACCTAAGTCGGAGTAAAAATTATTCAAAAAGACTCCCTGAAATAAGTATTTTTCCAACCATTGATACAATTCCCTTGAAATTCCATAGTATTTTAACTTAATCATCAAACCCGATCAAAAGTCCTAGAAATATCGCAGAATACCATACATTCATGTTGTGTCCCCCTCTCATGCAGAAGCAATACCGACAGATGTTATGATACATTTCAATAAGCTGATATACAGTAGAATGACCAGGCAGGAAACCAGACTGCTGGTTATAAAAAAGTGAGTTTTCAATAAAATAATTATGCAAGTATTTGAAAATTACCCTCTCAAACACTTTTCCTACTGTAGATAGCCTAGAGATCATAGAGGGAGAATGCCCAGTGTCACCTTTTTTAAACAGTGGCATAACTTCCTGTTTTCCTCTGGCCTCCCTAACTAAGTAACAAATGGATTTGATTTTTTATTTAGAAAGTCTTGGGTTCCATAGAGGTAAATATTTGGATTGTAGACTGTTTTTATGTTTTACACTATAGGTCCACACACCTCGTGCAATCGGGAACCGTCGGCACTTTCCGTAAACGAGAAAATACGGAAAGTGCCGACGGTTCCCGATTGCACCTCGTGAAGTAAATTTCTTATTTAAATTCCTATTACGCATGCGCGAGATAATCCGAGAGTGACATCCCGCGGGATTGACGATTGTATAGATCGGCTTGCCGAATGGTTTATTTCTTTTTTTAATACAGGTAAAGAGAAAGGTAAGTTGCATTGTTAATCCATTTTGTTTGGCGACGTCGATTGATTTGTGGAATATATGTAAGAGGTCGTATATAGGTCTGTTTAACTGAGAATAACCAGAGAACGCCGAATGTCACCAGTTTTGACGGATGAGTACACATGCCAAGTTGATTGTAAGTTTTCTGAGAATTTAACATTTATATATTTAATTAAATTCTTGTTGCTAAAACGGATAGTATTTTATCATGATAAGACATTGTTGATGATAAAGGATGTCTTGTGATGATGATACGATAGTGATGAAATGATGATTACGATGTTGATGGTGATGATGACAATCATGATGCAAGATAAGAGTGAGTGTGTGAAAATGAAAATACCTATTTCAAGTGTTTTGTAACTAAAAATAAGAAAAAAGGATATTGGTAGCTTACGGAATGTTAGATTAAGAAATGGTTCGTTAACAATAATTGTCACAGCAATACAGTGCTGGAGATACTCAGCCGTTTTTATTCCTACTAGGGAATCATCTATATTTAACTTTACCATTAGAATCCTCAGAATTAACACTTTAGTTCCAAAGGAAGGTTTAATGAGGGTGGATGTCCAGCGTAATTAAGATATATTCAGTGGGGACCGTCTTAAATTTCTAAATGTATAACTTATTTTCAGTGGTTCAAGAATATCCATGGCACTCCATCAATCAGGTAGTTTGTCATCCAGTCAGCAAATATCCAACACACAGAATTACACCAGCATCCACTCATTGGGTAAGTCATAAATCATCCAGAGACACCCACAGCTGAACAAATTTCAACTTAAATGCTTATGGTTTGGTTTGAAGACCCCTAATCTATTGCATAATAGTTAATTGCAATTTGTTTTTATAATAATCAATAATTAATCATTAAATTGATATTGGGATATAATGAAATTGATAAAAAGTCTATTTACTTAATTTTGTGAGCATGTGTAAGTATTATTAAAACCCATGTGTTTTATAGATTTTACAGGTGACAAGAATGATGCAACTTCAAATACCTGGTCAGCATCAGTATCCAGTCAATTCCATATCAACCAAGTGGACAGCTTTAGGTTCCGGACCAGCCTCGTAGAGATAGTGGAGGAGCTCAAACTCCGCAGGGTAGGTCAATAAAATAAAAAGTTGTAAAGAACTACAAAAAATATTACATTTAACCAATATACTAGATTTTAATTTCTGATTTTCGTCATTTTATATTATTTTTTGACTGTAAATTATACAGTTTTTCGAAACAAAAGCTTCAACATGGGTAATGCATTTCTTTTGTTTTTTTTTCCATTTTCATTTTGCAAGGACATTCTGTATTCCTTTTTAGTTTCAAAAATCTGCTTTGGTTTAATATAACAATCCTGTTCAGGGGGCACGGTGGCCGAGTGGTTAAGGTGTCTGCAATTACTATTGCCCTTCAACACTGGGTTGTTGGTTTGAGGCCTTAGTGGAGCAGTTGCCAGGACTGAGATTTACTACAGGTCATAAGTCCACACGTAGAAGAAAGCGTAACTTATGTCAAAAATCTGTTTTACTTTTACTTTTTAGTTACAATGTAAGTCTACTTCTGCCTCTGAGCACGCGCAAGTCTACGTCTGCCTCTGAGCACACATAAGTTCACACGTAAGTCTACATCTACACGTAAAATTACAACGTAAACATCAACATGGCCGCGTTCTTATTTTTGCAACAACAGCAGGCAGTAAAGATAAGATGAGATTGCATCTCCCGGGATCGGAGTCAGCCACTTGATATATTATGTGATGAGGAATTGATCAGCCGCAACCGGTTTACACGGAATATTATTCTGGAAATGGTCGATGTTGTTAACAACCATGTGTCCCCTGTAACAGGGAGGTCACACGCCATCCCTACACAAATGCAGGTACGATTACATATAACAGCAATTCAAGTTCCTTCCAACAGCGGAAGTAGGCATGTGTTCATAGGGGGCGTTCATAGGTAATACTAATCACAGTGCTGTAGAACCAGAAAAAAAACCCCGGCACAGTCCGGTATCTCAATACACCAATGGTAAATGGTATCAATATTTTTATATTCGACAGAGTTCATTGTACTACATTTTAGTTATATTTGTATTTTTATTTGGGAAATATATACCAACACAATAGTTAAGATCAACCACCAAAAAGAAAGTGTAGGCGAGAGAAAAAAAAAGAAAAATATCATAAGTATTGCAATGGGGCAGCATATATTTTATCTCTACCGTGTGCTCAAGGGACACAGACGACAGCCCCGATTCTGCAGGGATCACTCATTATTCTGTCTTTGTGTATTGCAGAGTTGTCTTCTCTTGTGAACAGGTATTGATTGTTACGTCATTGGTTTGTGTGAGAAAATTACGTCGTTTTTTCAAAAATTGATACAAACGTTACTCTCACAAACAAATGACATAACAATCAATACCTGCTCACAGGAGAAGATAACTCTGCAATACGCAAAGACGGAAAAGATCACCTTTTATAAACATGTTTGGTTTGTTTTAATTTTGTTTTAACGTCCTATTAACAGCTAAGGTCATTTAAGGATGTGTAACAGCAGGTATATTATTTTATAATTCCCTGACATGCAGGGGATTATATCATTTAGGCAAATATTTTCCTTATTTCGCAAGTCTTTCCTCAGCATTTTTCATGCAAACTGACTCAATTGAGGAACAAATTTATACCACCATTAAATTGACATCTTTAGACTGGTCCTTTTTTAGAATTTCATAATGAAATTTGTCATTTCCAATTGTCACTCATTTAATGATTTTAGCTATGAATGCCAACTGAAAGCAGTTCAATGCTTGAATGCTAAGAAAAAGAAAACAACAACAATACACGTACATATATTTATGGTGTGTATAATACAGCCAATCAATGGCATACAGGATGGACAATGTCTTTGACATGACAAGACAATTATATGATATCCATATCTTGTAGATTCTGCAAATTTCTCAATATTGTATTGATTAATATATATGCTAATTGTATTGACTGTATAAAATTGAATATCTATGTACTGTGAAGCGCTTTAGAGTGGCTTATGTTAGCTAGATAGGGCGCTATATGAAATGTTTTATATATATTTATATTTATTTATTTATTACAAACTACCAAAACTAGCTGATCTGGTCAAAGAAAAATACAGTAAAATATATTATTTTGTTATTGGTGCTTCCATAGAATTATGGCCGTATTTGCATTTTCCAGGTTTTGATCACATTAAGATATCTTGCCAAGGCTGATTTCTTCTCAGAAGTTGGCGATATCCATGGGTAAAATCTTCGGTCTCCATAATCATACCTTCAGTTTGCCTCGCTCTTTGCAACTTTTTAGATAACATCAAGTATCCAACAGCAATTGCTGACATAAGAAAAATAAAATAAAACTTCCATAGTATCGCCAACTTCCCTAATGTCATCGGAGCTATTGATGGGACCCTAATCCCGATACATGGCATGTCTGGAGATGACGAACCGGTTTATGTGTGCAGGAAAAACTTCCATGATCTAAATATTCAAGGAGTTGTGGATGCTGAAATGAAGTAAGCAATAAACAATATCAATAGAGCCAGTTAAGAAAGAAGCTAGGTGTTCAGACACGAAAATGACAAATAACATGGATTTCTCATTAAAATAAAAGTTTTATCGTATGCAAGTTCAGTCTATTTACACGTTATATTTAGCATATACCATTCAATTAATAGATTCATTATAGGCAATATCATCTTTTATCAAATACTTGGTACTAGACATATTGTTTTGAAAACAGAAGTATCAGACATTGCATTCCAAATGTAATTTTAATTTTGAAGTTACAAATGAAAGATAAAAATGTCAAATCAGTAATTGTTTCAATACTGACGGTTGTATCTGGATCTTGCAACCAGATCACATTTCGACCTTTGATCTCTTTGTGAATCCTTGCACTGAAACATGCTGGACTCCGATACCTCCGTACTATATAGTTATATATACTTACTCAAAGTTTGACATGGATAGAAACCGTATTCTGCCTCAGTAAACAAGTCAACATCATTTGGTAGATAGATAACAGATTTATTGACCCATTACTGAGCTGCAACATACAAATGAACAACCCTAGTTATAACTTGCTCACTGTCATACAAATAAATTGAATTCATACAAATACGTTGGATTAATAATGAGCTGCTGCATGTTACTGATAGCAGTATGGGACCGTTAAGTATATAACCCAGTCATATGCATACGTGTACTACATGGAAAGTGATAGGAAAACACTATACGGCCCATACTGTAAATCAGTTTAACAACTTAACCCATGTTAACAAGTTAACAACATTTTCATTTTAAATTTTATCAATTAATTATAAGCAATGAATGTTTTAGCAAATGTTGTTATGGTCCTATAACACACATTGCTATTGCTGATTAACTTAATAAAGCTTGTTAGGGCTTTATGTAAGTTTGTCAGCAATATAAATGTGTGTTATAGGACCGTAACATTTGCTAAAATATTCATTATTTATATTTACAATGCATTACAATTGGAAAATGCAGAGCAAATGTAAATATATTGATATAACTTTCAGTTCTGAAGAAGAAGTTGTTTGATGTCTTCAACATATTTTATCACTGCAACCTTGAAAGTAAGTCAAGGTCATTTTCATAAGCAAACATTTTTGGGCTCTATCCCAGGAAGCTACTGGCCAAATACGATGACCTTCACCTTGAAAATGTGACTATACCAATGAAGAGGTAACTCGGATAATAGATACATGTAGCACAACACCAATATGACAGTTACGCATACATTTCAGTTACAAAACAGGCAGACAAGTCATATACCTTTAAAAGAAACATTCGTTTTTCAGGTTTTTCAGTATCAACTGTCGGTTTCCTGGAGCAACACATGATGCCTATATCTTGATGTCATCAAATGTGCCAGATATAGTTCAAAATATCCCAGAAGGAGGGTGGTTGCTAGGGGACTCTGGCTGCCCTCTAAAGGAGTATCTGATGATACCATTTCAGACACCTGTATCTGATCAACCAAAGCAGTACAATAAGGCTCCTTGTAAGACAAGGACTGTTGTGGAGAGGGCATTTGGTGTCCTGAAGTCGAGATTCAGGTATGCGATTCCAATGTATTCTCCTGGGGAGGTAAAAAGACTAAATTATCGTTGAATCAAAAGGTCAAATTCAGTAATTCTTTTCAATTTAATTAATCCTAATGAAACATGATAACTGTTACATCTATATCCATGTGTGGATATCTCTCTACGGATGATATCCAATTTCGTCTTGTGTTATCTACATAAGCAAGAGCTGTCGTAGAACAGCATAGCTCGTCTATTGCCAACATTTGTAAATATAATAAGTCATCACTTGTTGTGTTATAATTTTTTTTTTTTTAAACCCATGTTCTGCTCTATTTTTTTAAATATTTGATCCCCATGACCCCACCCCCTCTGGCCAGGCTCCTGGGGGTTATATCAAAAATCAGAAAGTGTTGTGCACTTCTCCATACATAAATCTATCATGTGTAAAAGTTTCAAGTTTCTACCTCAAACAGTGTAGAAAAAGTTATTGACTCCTTACCTGGTAATTAAGTACCCCCTCCCCATCATCATATGCTAAAATAAATTGCTGTTAAATGTAGAACTCATGAAAATGTTTGATTTGATATGCTATATTTAAAAAGATAAATTTGACCCCCATGCCCCCCCACCCCTTCTGGCCCGGCCCCTATGTTTCAAGTTCCTACCTTGAAGGAGATGTTGTTTTGTTGTTTTATAGGCAAACTGTCAAATTGCCCCCTTAGGGCCCCGCCCACCTGTCTCTTAAGGGGATCAGGGTTTGTACAATCTTGAATCCCCTTCCCTCAGGATGCTTCCTGCTATATATGGTTGAAATATGCCTAGTAGTTTTAGAGGCAATGTCATTTAAAGGCATACCATCAAATTTACCCCCTTTGGCCCCGTCCATCTGTCTCCTGGGGTGGGGAGGGGGGGTCAGGGTTTCATATGTACAATCTTGAATCCCCTTCCCCTAAGAATGCTTACTGCCAAATTTGGTTGAAATGTGCCCAGTAGTTTCAAAGGGACTAGAACTTGACCTAGAACTTTAACCTGTTGAACTTGCCCAAAAACTTTAACCAATTTAACCAAAAGAAACTAATTGTTTAAAATAAATAATAAGAGTATTTTTCATAGAAACTGGTTTATAGAAACTGGTTCAGAAAAGGAGTAGTTATAGTGAATGACCTACTTAAGGATAATAATACAAACTTGTTTTATACTTTACAAGAAGTTAGACAAACTTTTAAAATTGAAACAAATTTTCTTCGGTACCAAGGTCTGCTATCTACAATTAAAAGACATCTCTCTCAACAACATGAAATAAAATGTATAAGCTATCCTTATACCCAGTAATAGGTATACAAATAATTCTAAGAAATAGGAAAGGGACAAAAGACTTTTATAGTTTGCTTTGTAAAAATGATACTCCATTTCTTTCTACCAGTTGACAGTGTATCATTTTTACAAAGCAACACTGTCAACTGGTAGAAAGAAATGGAGTAACTATTTTGATTATATTGATAATACATGGAAAAATATCTACAAAATACTGTTTCAAGTAACCAAAAACAAAAAACTACAATGGTTATAAACTGTCTGAAGAACATATACACGATTGTGTAAAAGACTGGACAGATTTTTCTTGATTCTCACAACTACCAGACCCACATGTTGTCCTACTTATGGCAATACTAAGCAGAAAGTTGGTAGCGGTCCATTCTACAATCCGGAATATGGATTCGGCCACAAATAAATATCTGGAATATAAGTCGAACACTTTATGAGTAACAAATTACATAAAAAAACACTAAAATAAATCAAAACAATCAAAATAATAACAAATTGTTGTTTTACAAGACTAATGAATAGCATATGTTGTTGTATGTTTTACAAACATTTTCTAGTTTAAACAATCTTTTCCTGTAGATGTCTTCATAAGAGTGGAGGATGCCTTCCGTTCAAAGTGTTCTCGGATAGTGGAAACATGTTTTCGTCTTCATAATAAAGCAATGTCAGAGAAGATGCCCTTAAGAGAAGATGGAGATGACCATGTCATACCACTGACCACCAATCCTGTGTGTACTGACAATTAACCCTTTCAACACTGTAGACCATAATGGACTCATCCAGATCAATGCATGGTAGAGTCTACTAAAGTTACATAGGGGTGAATGGATTAAGGATTCAACTTGCTGCTAGATTCTAAAAGAATTTTACTACAGGACAAAAACTTAATTTCACATTATCGTTCCCCCCTCTAAATCATTTGCAATACGTTCCAACCACGCAGCGATCCGTTCCTGTACAACAAGCTTCTTCTTCTTAAGCTCAATCAGCTCTCTCTAATGCCATCTAAATTTTAAAAAATAGTGATACAAAAATTCCACAATTGTATAATATGATACATGTATTACAAAAATAAGGATCATAAGTTCCAACTGATCTATATAAATTGTACATACACACATCATAATATGCATCTTAAAAAACTTTTTGTTAAATTCATTATCGGAAATGATAATAAAATGTAATTTTCAAATTGACTGAACTCATTATTAAAGTCATTTTGACCTACATTTACGGGATCTTTCTGTAATATTTTGGGTCATCTTTTGGTGTGAGAACATTTAATATACCTGCACTGGTTTCCTCCACTGCCTTCCTCTTCTTTCGTCCTTTTACAACTGAAAGTAAACTTTTAATTTCATGATAATGGTGAATATTTCTGTTATTTTCTTGCTTATTGAAATATACATTCTGTATTTAATTATCATGTGTTGATGAAATGTGTTTGTGTGTACAGTGTAGTAGCATTCATACATCTATGGTTCATGTGTTTTGTATTTATTTATAGTTATTTTCCATTATTGCCGTAATTCATATCAATATTCAAATTAGTGAATTACATTTTTTTGAGATAAATAAACTTAATTGGTTTCTTTTGTTTTAATTCTGTATTTATGAAATTATTGGTAAATCACCATTACAGTGTACATAACTATTTTTGTAAATGTTCCTTCTTCATATTTTATTAAAACACTTCACTTGTACAAGTTTTTATAATAGAGTGTAACCTGCACATACAGTGTATTTCTGATATATTTCACTTTAAAGCGATTATAAATCAAATAATTTTGTTCATGGAATAATCCTTTCACCAATGTATTTTCTATATTAAATATTACATTTGTTTCAATATGACATAGGTATTACATCCAATGTAATGAGCTGTAAATTTGTTAATTCATGTCATACTTGTATGTAAAAATACATATCTATTTATCTAGAGCATAATTTTAATAATTGTCTGTCCTTTATTTAATGTACCTGGTTGTTAAAGTATAAATATTGATATTTATGAATATCTAAGGTAGATAACTCCAATTAGAGCTGACATAGTCAATCAACATACAGGTAATTTGTTGATTAAACATGTACCGGTACTTGTGTGTTGGCACATGATGTATGCAGTATTGCTTCCCACTACTACAACACATTTAGTGTGTAATCTGATATACCATTTAATATTTAATTGTTATTTTTGTGTCATGAGATCATTTAATTAATTTATAATTGAAAAATTTAAAATACAACAATACAATTCAAAATTTAACCTCGGTTTTGTGTTAACTATTTAACATGGAGTGAGACCAACTCTATAATGATAACTGAAAAAATGTATGTATATATACGTTTAGTTTACTTAATTGATACATAAACATTAACAACAAATGGCCAATGGACATCCATGTTCCTCTTCCTCAAGAGCATCCTGCAGCTGGTCATCACCCACCAAATTATTTGTAAAACAGTAGCATTTGTAGTAAGTTTAGCATAAAATTATATATAGCATATTTCACAATTGATGATCCAATGTCAAAGTAATTAACTTAATAGTTCATTGTTCTTAGTCTAGTATGGATTTTTAATCAATGCAAGGGCCATTGTTTACATTTGCTCTGTATAATCCCATTGCAATGCATTGAGAAGGCAAATGTTGTTGTGAGACTATAACAACATTTGCTATCGTGACATGATCAATTCGATTGTTGTCAACTTTGAAGTTACTGTTATTGACGTAAGGAGTGCGAAATCTTCCTTGAAGATTCCTTCCTCTTCACGATGCTCTGCACATCCTGCCACCGTTTGCTTGTTTCCTCCACAGTCCGGGGGCACTGACAGGACACAGCATTAACTCTGAAAGAACAATTCAATATTGATATTAGAAATAATTATAGAATAACTTCAATGTAGTGTTCCAGCTTAGCTGCTTTGGGGGATAAAAAATATGGACGAGTAAAATATTTGAAGCACTGGCCCCAAATGACATGTTGGTGGCCCAATAATTTTGGAAAGAAATATTTCCACAGTATTTAACACAATGCTTCAGGACATTTAAAATCCCATATAATATGACAATGTTTGTAATATGTAAAACAGAATAAAACATTATATTTTTAATTCTTCAACCCTAGTTAAAATCTGACATGATCCACTCCCTTCAGGTCTTTAGTATAAAGAAAATACACAAAACTTGCACTTCAAAGAAGACACCCCTGGCCGTACTTTTACGGAGCGTAAAGATGATCCACGGACAGTTTATTTCGTATCGAAGTAATGGCAACTGCAAAACGTACTGTCCCCCAGTTAATATGAAAGGGACTATAATTAGTTTTATTCTCAGATTTTTCGGCAGTCGCCCAAACTATTTTTTTGTTTGGCCAATAATGACTACCTCACTTTTGACAACTTTTGGTCGCCGGAGCAAGACTTTAATCGCCGTTGCCGAGTGGGCGATCGTCCCTTTCAGGCACTGGGGGGTGCATTTTGTGCTGAGTTTTAATAAATCGTTCATAATTCAGTCATTCTGTGTTGATAAATTCTTTCTCATACTGTAACTTTAGAATAATTTACACAGCTTTGTGTGTAGTTACAATACACTTTGTAGTTAGTTAAACATGAGGAGGTTGCGACATATTGACATGTAAGAAGGCTTACCTATCAGTAAATTTAGACCACTCCTGCTTCTTCACTAGCAGCGGATGGTTTTAACGGATTCCCGGTACACGTCGCTCAGGACCTCCATCTCCAAATCCGTCCAATTAGGCTTTCTTGTTTTCTTTTCCGACATTGTTGACATTTATTATGGTTTTCGAGCAGAGAATGTTTACACTAAAGTGAAAGTATGCGATGCGCATGTACCATGATGCGTTGCTACGTCATTTTTATCTGCAATTTGGAGAGTTCCAGTCGTAAATCTACGTCCAAGATTATGTCTAATCCTACGTTTACGTTCGGACCTTTGATAAAACGGACCAAACGCGCACGTAACTAAAATTGTAACCCGACTTACGTCTTAGTTTACGTGCAGACTTACGACCTTTAGTAAAACTCAGTCCAGGTACTTGCCACAGGTGAGTGGTTTTTCTCCAGGTAGTGAGGTACCACCCGGTTTTCCTCCACCATCAGAACCTGGCACGTCCTAAATGACCTATGTGTGGGACCTGTGTCTAATAAAATATGCATTAATCATTAGTTCATTTCACTTAAAAATATGTTCTCTTTACAGAAAAATGAGGTGGAAAATGAAGAGAGAACACAGGCATTAATCAAAGAAAAATATGAACTTGAAAGAAAAAATGTAAGTGTAACAGGTACAAGACAGGCCCAGTTATATATAAAATTAGTAGTGGACAAACAGGCCCAGTAATATATAAAATTTGTAGTGGACAAACAGGCCCAGTAATATATAAAATTAGTAGTATTCGAAATATCGAATTGGGTACTACTTTTTTCTGTTGATGGAGAAAAAACTCAACTATAACTAACAATTCACAATAACGTTTAATTACGGAAAAATATACAAGTAAACATGAACAATATCTAGGCTTAACATATAAATGACACGGACAAAACCCTACCGATACGACCCCCCCCTGCTAATCCTACTGTTTCATAGTGATCACTAATGTAACAGTGTAACTAATGTAATCATTACCTTCCCAATGATTTTATATTACCTTCCCAATGTCCTTTTATTATCTTCCACTTGGTTATAACTTCCCATGGCCCTTATATATACTACCTTACCAATTGTATTATATTACCTTTTCCATGGTATTATATTACCTTCCCAATGGTATTATATTACCTTCTCAATGGCATTATATTACCTTCCCAATGGTATTATATTACCTTCTCCATGGTATTATATTACCCTCCCAATGGTATTATATTACCTTCTCAATGGTATTATATTACCTTCCCAATGGTACTATATTACCTTCTCCATGATATTATATTACCTTCCCAATGGTATTATATTACCTTCTCCATGGTATTATATTACCCTCCCAATGGTATTATATTACCTTCTCAATGGTATTATATAACCTTCCCAATGGTTTTATATGACCTTCCCAATGGTATTATATTACCTTCCCAATGATATTATATAACCTTCTCCATGGTATTATATTACCTTCCCAATGGTATTATATTACCTTCCCAATGGTATTATATTACCTTCTCCATGGTATCATATTACCTTCCCAATGGTATTATATTACCTTCTCAATGGTATTATATTACCTTCCCAATGGTATGATATTACCTTCTCAATGGTATTATATTACCTTCCCAATGGTATGATATTACCTTCTCAATGGTATCATATTACCTTTTCAATGGTATTATTACCTTCCCAATGGTATTATATTACCTTCCCAATGGTATTTTATTACCTTCTCCATGGTATTATATTACCTGCACAATGGTATTATATGACCTTCCCAATGATATTATATTACCTTCTCCATGGTATTATATTACCTTCCCAATGGTATTATATTCCCTTCTCCATGGTATTATATGACCTTCCCAATGGTATTATATTACCTTCCCAATGGTATTATATTACCTTCTCAATGGTATTATATTACCTCCACAATGGTATTATATTACCTTCTCAATGGTATTATTAGCTCACCGGATCCGAAGGACCAAGGTGAGCTTATGCCATACCGTGGCGTCCGTCTGTCCGTCCGTCGTCCGTCTGTCAACAATTTCTTTTAAACGAATTTAACTAAATTTGACTGGAAGCATTCTTAGGTGATAGGGATTCAAAATGGTACAAATGGTGGGGCTGACCCCCCAGGGGGCTGAGGGGCGGGGCCAAAAGGGGGCAATTTGGCTATATTGCTCTAAGCGACTTCTTCTTTGGAACTAATAGATGGATATCAGCCATATTTGACTGGAAGCATCCCTAGGTGGTGGAGATTCAAAATTGTACAAATTTTGGGGCTAATCCCCCCCCGGGCTAAGGGGTGGGGCCAAAATAAGTTTATCACGTGGAAATGGTTGGTATCCCCACCATATAACCATATATACAATTGCTGAGTATGAAGAGAAGAATGCACAGTTGCTTCCAGGATCGCCCTTGGGTCTGGCCCCACTCTTGGAGACATTGTCCCTGGGTCATAACTTTGAAACGGTTTCAATCCCCTCCCCAAAACTATATATACAAATGCTGGGCATAAAGAGATGAATGCAGTCATGATAATAGAATAGACCCTGGGGTCTGACTGAACCCCTAGGGACCTAGTTTCTTAGTCACAGCTTGGAAACAGTTGAGATCCCCACCCTATAACCATATATACAATTGCTAAGTATAAAGAGATGAATGCACATATGCTTCCAGGATAGTCTTGGGGTCTGCCCCACCCTTTGAGACTTAACCCCTGGGTCATAACTTTGAAATGGCTCAGATCCCCACCCCAAAACTATGTATACAATTGTTGGGCATAAAGAGATGAATGCATTCATGATATTAGAATTGATCCCATGGTCTGCCCCACCTTTGCAGACTTAACCCCTGGGGTCATAACTTAGAAACGGTTGAGATCCCCACCCCAAAACTATAAATACAAATGCTGGGCAAAAAGAGACGAATGCAGTCATGATATTAGAATTGATCCTGGATTGACCTTAGGGTCTGGCATATTCCCTTGGATCTCATTTGGAAAATATTTTGCCATGATTGCTTAGATAACCAGGTGAGCGATACAGGCCCTCTGGGCCTCTTGTATTACCTCCACAATGGTATTATATTACCTTCTCAATGATGTTATATTACCTTACTAATTGTGTTGTATTACCTTTTGCTTGATCTTATAGGACCTTCCCAATAGTCTTGATTACCTTCCTAAAAAGCCCTAATGACAAATAAAAATTACACAATCTGTAGAAAATCTTCCCTGAATTCTCCAAAATCCTGTTTTCAACTGGTTTATAATTCGAACTATGTATAAGTGTAACTTAATTATTTAAATCTGAACCAGTGTTATTTAAAACCTGTCTTCTAATATCATGCCATTTAAATGATTTCCAGGATCTTGATGGAACCAGAATAAAGAATCTTCAAGAAGACAACAACAAGAATTTGAATGAAACAAAACGAAATTTTGAAGAGAAGATGAGAAAATTGGAAGAAAAAACTGTAAGACTTGCATAATATTAATGTAACCAAGCTCACTATTCCCAAGTTACATAACATTACTGTAACCAAGCTCACTATTCCCAAGTTACATAACATTACTGTAACCAAGCTCACTATTCCCAAGTTACATAACATTACTGTAACCAAGCTCACTATTCCCAAGTTACATAACATTACTGTAACCAAGCTCACTATTCCCAAGTTACATAACATTACTGTAACCAAGCTCACTATTCCCAAGTTACATAACATTACTGTAACCAAGCTCACTATTCCCAAGTTACATAACATTACTGTAACCAAGCTCACTATTCCCAAGTTACATAACATTACTGTAACCAAGCTCACTATTCCCAAGTTACATAACATTACTGTAACCAAGCTCACTATTCCCAAGTTACATAACATTACTGTAACCAAGCTCACTATTCCCAAGTTACATAACATTACTGTAACCAAGCTCACTATTCCCAAGTTACATAACATTACTGTAACCAAGCTCACTATTCCCAAGTTACATAACATTACTGTAACCAAGCTCACTATTCCCAAGTTACATAACATTACTGTAACCAAGCTCACTATTCCCAAGTTACATAACATTACTGTAACCAAGCTCACTATTCCCAAGTTACATAACATTACTGTAACCAAGCTCACTATTCCCAAGTTACATAACATTGCTGTAACCAAGCTCACTATTCCCAAGTTACATAATATTACTGTAACCAAGCTTCATAATATTACTGTAACCAAGCTTCATACTATTACTATAACCAAGCTTCATAATATTATTGTAACCAAGCTTCATACTATTACTGTAACCAAGCTTCATACTATTACTGTAACCAAGCTCACTATTCCCAAGTCCTTTGGCTAGATTTAAAACATGATACTAGATTATAGAGCTTTGTGTTTTATAGTAGTATCACTTATCTCGATTGACATATGTTTTGTGGGAATGATGGATAGGGAATATACTTTGTCATTAAGGGCTGACTTTCACATTTCTGTATTCAAGATGGCCACCTGATGGCCTCTGATTTGCTGAAACAATAACGGTTATAACTTGAATTGAATTTTCTGGGACTATTGATGTGTTGTGGGAGAGATACATATGGGGGATATTCTTTGTCATTAAAGGCTGACTTTCAAATATCTATACTTTAGATGGATCCCATGGCCTTGGATTGGCATTAAAAACTTCAAATGGTCGGGGGGGTTATAACTTTTTCTATGGATTACAGTTCTAGTTCTGTCATTGTGTTTACAGAGACAAGATGCTGTACAGAAGGAGGCCATGGTGAAGGAAATGGAAGCCATGAAGGATGAACTCCGGAAGCTACAGGTCAGGGGCTTATAAGTTTAGAACTAAAGGACTTACACTTCTCAAGTTATATTAATGTTGCTTGTGATAGAGTTAAGGACATATGCTACCTTTCACATTACCTGTGATATCGAGCTACCTTGCATGTAATATACCTGGGGCTTGTGAAAGTCTTAAGGACATTTTTTTTCAAATTGAGAAATTTTAAAAGAGTTGGGAAGAAAAACCATTAGTTCCCATCTGGAATGGGTCCAAACTTAACATCGAAAAAAGTCTGGAACATACCTATGATTTACGTGGTGGTTGAGGATATAAAGTTAATACATGTGAAATGAGATATCTGATTAAAAATTAAAAATCTATGTAGCGCTGAATTGAACAATTTTGAATTACTTAAAAAATCATCAGTGCCTTCAGCCTAGCCATATGTGTCTTTCAAATGGGCATTTAATGTGTCTTTGGGATTATCCTTTGTTGCTAATAAAGAGATATACATTTCTTGCAAAACATCCCCCACACACAGATTTTATAACTTGAAATAATAACTGCTTAATACTCTAAACCATTTGATGTCCATCAGCTATCAAAGTATTCCCTAGAGAAGTTGTTGCGAGACCAGGAGAGGAAGGTTCAGATCCAGTCAGATTCCACAGAGCAGCACCTGCAGCAGCTGTCCAGGGTAGAACACAAACTACAGGCCTTCTCCACCTACAGTAACAAGCTGGTCAACAGCCAGGAACGTCTCGACAGACAAGGTAGGTGTGTTTTATAGCTGGTCAACAGCCAGGAGCGTCTCGACACACAAGGTAGGTGTGTTTTATTCATACAACATCTAGTTCAAAGTCACTTGTTAGATCTAGTTCAAGGTCACTCATCACTCATGCTTAATCTACATGGGTCACTCATGCTTTATCAAGTTCACTCATGCAAGATCTAGTTCAAGGTCACTCAAGATGGACTTAGTCAAAGGTCACTCAGGGTCAATCTGGTTGAAGGTTTCAGTGATGCTAGATCTTGTTCGAGGTAAATCACATTGGATCTATAGCTTTCATGCTAGATCTCCTAAAATGCCATTTACAATACCTCAAATTAACCTCTGAACACAAAGTCAACCCTAACACAAAATTAATGTTTGGAGTACTCTGAGGATCCCAGTGAGACGGCCAGGTAAAGGTAGTGTGGAGAAATACATCAACTGTGGAGGCTGTCTAGTAAACATATCCAAAATGGCCACAAAATATAAAAAAAACTGCATACCATAGGCTAGAGCAGGAAGCACAAAACTGATCTGCTGACCGCACTGACTTAGGAACACAGGTGGTTCTTCAGTTAGTGTCGACGTCAATGTGACCAGGTCCAGAGTATTAAGGCCGACAACGTTATTCATTCATAATTCCTGATCTAGAAAACCAGTGGCCAATTAGCCCCGTTGACAAAATAACATATTGCCTGCAGTATGCTTAATGTTTTTATTGCATACGGAATTGAAAATGAAATAATAATGATAAACATTTTTTGGCTTCTTAGTGATTTATTGCAGACAAAAAAAAAAATCTTTTTCAATAGTTCTAATGCAAATATACAAGATGGAAAGTTTTTCTGAATCAAAATCCAAACTATCAAACAAATTTCAGGGTTAAGTTGTTCCAAATAAATATGTACCCCAACAACAAACGTCAAAATGAAATCATTTAATTACATTCCAGGAATGAGGAGATAACACTTGTATATGCAGCAAAAATCACCAGAATATACTGATTTCAAGTTTCAGTGTTTCTGTCTATTAAAGGGACATCACGTGAAGAGACATATTTTTTTTAATGAATGTATATATTGTATGCACTTCCACTTATGTTACCTCGCTATTTCCATATTCATAGTCCGTTCCAAATGTCCAGTTTGACCACTTGAATTGTTCGGGAAAGCCCTGCTAAAAATAGCGCCGATAACGTCACCTGACTCGGCAGTAAACACAAGTTGTCTGAGCGAGATGAAACAGTTTCCAGAGGGGCCCCCAGAGAGGGGCCGTCAGGCAACTGCAACTTCTTACCGCGCTATGAAACCAAGTAATATGACTTCTGAGTCCGTATTCAAACTTATTGAACAGTAATTATTCATCATCAGAAGTTAATTGCACGCTTGCCAATATTCATAATTTAAATTTATTTAGCTTTAAACATATTTGTTGCCAATAAAATTGAACAAGGGATGGGGCACAAGTTTTTACAATTTATCACAGCCTTCTCCCATCATACATTTACAATCAAATGTCAACAATGATAAAAGGCATACACATAAAGTAGATATTTATAAATATATATTGAATTTAGTACCAGAATGTGACTGGTACAGATGTTACGGGGCTAAACACCTTCCCTCAACCATGGGACAAACCTTTCTGATTTTTTTTTATAAAATACCGGGGCAGAGGAGGCCGGGTATTCATATTAGTTCTGATTTAAATCTTGCATGTAAAACCAAAAATAATCGTTTAATTCAGCAATATAATCAAATCATACCATTTTACTGAACCCGGTAATATTATAAATTATGTAAATCTAATAGCGCATGTATCTTGATGACCCCGAAAATACACTGTAGGCCTTCACAACAGTTATCCCTTGAAGGGCCTCATGGCAAAATCAAACTAACCAGTCACTTATCACTTCCTTTCGCATAAATCACTGTATTATCATAGAAACACAAAGTAAACTCTCTCCGATAAATGCCTATTAACATATTAAACTAAGTTCATCTGTGTTCAAACTCAGACAAAGATACTAGTGAGCTTAATAGTTTTAGATATTTATTCATAACATAAACAGCGCTAGTATTTCTGTCGATTCCATTTCAGCTTAACCGGCTATCCGGAAAAATACATGCACCGTACTAACTGCTACGGCAGTTATTTTCTCCTTTGAATACTGCCCACCTGCAATAATGATTCCGTAACGTACTCCTTGCGCTATCTTTTGACCATTTTGCAACTTTTCGTTTCGTAGCTGACACGGTACAACACTTTTCTTTCGCTTACTTCACACGGCCAGTCATTTTGTTTACAAAGAAATGGTGTGCTATGCGCATGCGCTAGTAGAGGGAAATCCCTGAACAAAACGTTGGTCAGACAGGTAGAAATACCGATGATTTTCTTAGATTTAATCATTTTTATGAATCTATTTCAGCCAAATCCGATCGTTATTTTCCATAAGGAGTCTCACTTGATATGTTTATGTAGTATTTGAAAAAAAGACAAAAAATAAAGTTACTTCGCCGTGATGCCCCTTTAAAATATTGGCAAATTGACATCAGTGTTGTGGTATATTAATTCTGATCAAGGGGAGGTAAATCTTTCTTCAGCTGATTTTTTAAAAGTTTACAAGCACATACCAGGTAATTTGTTCAGGTCATTTCATATTTGATAAAAAAAAATAAAAAAAATAATGTATCAACCAAATCCCATCGTCGGAAACCCATGTTTGATTAGAACACTAGTTCAATCGAACGTGAGTTTCGGACGATGACCAAATCCAGGACATTTTGGTTGATAACTTGTATAATCATTTGCATCTTGCATCTGAAATTGGGAGGTGACCAGTCAGGTCTAGGCCTAGCATGTCCCTCTGAAAAATGTTTGTTCCTGATACTTTTATCATCAGTAGACAACAACTCAGAATTAATTTTTAAATTGGAGACAGGTCCACTCTTAATATTAAGTTTACTGAGAAAACATCAACCTTCTGTTGGTGTGAGTGGGAGGTATGGCAGGGTGTGAGGAGTTGTTTTGGAACAGTCATTTGCAATAGCAAGTAAGTTTGCCTCTGTGGGTGTAGTTACCTCACACTGTTAGTAAAAGTATTTACTTCTGTTCCAGGTTTTCTGTTTCATAAAAAACACTTATGATGGTGTTGGTCTTTTTTAAAACAAGACATCAAGGTGTTGGGTTTATATACAATGTATACCATATGAAAAAGCCATAGAAGTTTCTTATATATAAGCATGTGGTTACAGATTTTGGGGATTCAAATTTATGGAATATGAGCTAAAGACATGCTAGGTTATTAACATGAGTTGGTGAAGAAATATAGATTAAAACTTAAACTAAAAAAAATGCCATTTTTCCAGTACATTTCATTAATGAATTAAAAATGTATAGAGTTTTAAACTCAAGAATTTGATTAATGTAGTGCTAATTATGTTTTAGTTTGCCTTTCAGTTATGTAAAAAAATGTTCATAACATTTTCTATATGTTTCAAGTGATTCATTTAATGAGTGTTCAAGGAACTATTAAGTAAAATTATATCATGGTATCTTGTTGTTGCATGCTGGAAGACATTTTTGGATTTGTGTAGTAATAAAAATGAAATAAAAATGAAATTAAAAAATGTGAAAATAATTATTATGTTACTTTTAACCTAATACATGCAATAAAAAGAAACAAATCTTGCTTAATGCCATACAAATTTAAAACATTGTTGAAGAGAGTTATTGAGTTATTTTGTGAACAGATTCAAGCATGATGTTTATTGCATTTGATTTATTATAATATTACTGCTAACTGTGATAAGCAATAATCCCACATGGTCTGATGGGGAGAAAATACAATGCACAGTGATCATAATAGCAGGTAACATTTAACTCATAATTCATGATTTTATGACTAACTTAACATGAAAATAAGATGAAAGTTAAATCTTATAAGAAAATGAAGGCATGAATACTAAATTAATAACGTTGATGGTTTTTAACAGTTTTTTTCTGGTTATCTCCCTTGGATTGCAGCGATGGGGAACAAGTTTTGTTTTGCAGTTAAAATATTTATTGAATAAAAAACCTCAAATGCTAACCGAGTGAAATGGCATATGCTAAACTGAAATTGATCCTGCATGTTAAATCTAATAAGGTATCAACTGGGGGAAAAAAATCTAGCAAACAAAATTATGACTAATTTTTCCCCAAAAAATGAGGAACTCTGTATAGGAGACAAAAAATGGCCTCCTGTTGTCAAATTACAGTTTAGTGCACCATATACCATTCCACACAATATTTCAAATAACATGCATAAAATATCTTTATACATGTATCTTAATTTTGAAATAAAAAAATCATGCACAAATTTGATAGATAATTCTGAAATGTTTGTGGCACTACAAATACAAAGGTAATACAAAATATTTCCAGTATTAAAAATGTGATTCTGGTCCAATTATTTAACTTCAAGGGCAGTAACTCTCTCAAAGGGACCAAATTCATTTTGAACACTGGAAAACTCGTATTTTTGTGTTATGACACTTCAAAAATGGAAGAGCAAAAAAACATAAGAATCTTGGCAAAAAACGTAAAGCCTTTCATTCGAAAATATTGGTAAAAAAGAAAGGCAAAACTAAATTGGCAAATATGATCCTAATTAACAGCAAGCAATAACAAAGCAGTCGAATAAAGCTCATATTAAAGCAGAAAAAATAATAACTAGAAAACAATTAACATGAAAAAAAATATTCACATGTCAAACAAATTAACTTTGGTACGACAAATATATAAATTGATTGATTAGGGGGTGGGGCTTCATTTTAGAACAATGAATGATATTTAAAAAATTATCATAGAAAATAAATGCATCAGTAATCGCTATTTCCGGTCATAATGCCTGTTACAAATGGAAGCACAGACCTAAATTAACGAGGTAAATCTAGTTGTCTACACTGAGATTTTGTTTAAGAATCCTGAATTAACATGAAAGTCACAATTGAACAAAAATAAGCCAATGAATCCTATACTATTGTGAATATCTTAACTCATTCACCCCTGAAGACACATTTGAACTCTTCCAATTCGAAGGGTGGAATAGTTCATTATGAAGTTTCAGGGGTGAATGAGTTAATTTCCCTGGGTACTGTAACTACTTCATTCACAGATTTGCCAATCAACTTGGATACTTATTCTTAAGGTCTAGAGTTTACATTTCATTCAATACAGATACACAATTTCAAATAAGAAGAAATCATCTACCTTATTCTCTGTAATTTGTATCCAGGGTGCTGAATAGGGTGCTGATTAAGATGGGTAATGTGATAGTTGCTGCAATGGCAACACATTCCCAGGGAGATTTCAAAGTTATTCTCTTTTTTTCTTTCAAAAACACTGAGAAACAGTCTTGTCAGATTGTGATACTGTTGTAGTGTCAGATATAAAGTGAGTATATAGCAACATGTTAGCCAGACACAGTGTTTGGAAAAGGAAAGGGGGAAGGGTGCTAGTTACGGCGAATACAGTATAAGATTTGACCGGTAAGGTTTTGTATGAATTTACACAGAAATATGAAATATTGTATGAAAAATAATCTACAGTAATGATTAAGACATTTTATGTAAAATGTCCATTTCAGGTAAAAACAAATTTTAAATATTTTTAAGCAAGAAATTGCAGAGCTGCAAGAGTTAATCACAGAGTTGAAAATGTCACATACATTTACATAAGTAACATGGCACATATAGAATACAAATGCACCGGAAATGTGGCAATATTGATGAAGCAGGAATTTTCAGTTGACAGTGATGTTTTGTTGACAAATTGTTAAATTCTGAAGAAGTTTATGATCCTTGGATAACATTGAAATTATTGACATTTTTCACAAAGACATAAGTTGGTTTCTGTTCACCGGTACCTTTGCCCTGAAGGTTAATATCAGAGGCTGTTGATTGATTTGAGGAGTCGAATGAACTTTCGTTGGAGCATGGTCTGTTTTCAGCATAGTCCTGCTGACTTTGGGACTGAGGTTGGCTGAAACCACACCCATCTGTGTACACTTCACTCGGGATAAGCATTTGGTCCAGGTTACAGGATCCCTGGAGAGAGAAGTGGTCGTGGTCATGATCGTAAGGGTGGTGGTAGACGTAGTCCCTTGTTTGTGAGTCATCCTCACAACCAACTGATATTTGAGCTCCGAAGTCACGCTTTGGGACCTGACACAAACAGGACTTCTTCAGATTTTCATATTTCTTTTTTAATTTGTGAAGTTCTATGTTTGTTTTCATTTTTTCTTTACATCTCATCTCTTCCCATTGTTCTTTTTCCTTTTTCTGCTTTTTCGTATTTTCTTCCTTGATTTTCTGAATTCTTGCATCACTTTCTGCCTTGGCCTCCTCACGACTTCGATTTTGCCACAGTTTCATGTTCTCCTTCTCCTTAGCAAGTTCAACCTTTTGTCTATCATTTTCCTGTTTCAATTCTTCACATTTAGTCTTGTATCCCATAGCCTCTTTTTGAGCTTTTGCTGTACGCTGTACTTCCTCATTGGCACGTTTCTCAAGTAGACGTGATTTTCTCTCAAATAACTGTGGAAGTGAGAGATGTTCACTTGGTCCTTCGTGATATTCAAGATCTTTTTTCATAGATTCTAATATGTCTATCAATTTTCCATGTTCGTTAACTTGCACAGCAAATGGAAGAACTTCAATGCCTGGAATTTTGGTGCCGTTGACAACCATTGCTAAGCGACTGCTGATTTGATGTGACAACATGTCCCGAGCTTTCATGTGTTGTCTCTTCTGCTTCTTTTGTCTTTGATCTGATAAGTGACGTTCACGTTTTTTCTTGATGTCGACGAGCTGGCAAGCAATGTAATGACAGTTTCTATCCTTTTTCAAGATCTCCACTAGGTCCAGGAAAGCCCCAGGGACCTTTTGAATGTATGTCAGGAATTTCCGGACCTGGTCATACTGCTTGTTTTGTTTCTGAAAGTGAGGAAAAAATATATCATTATTCAGAATAAGAAAATGGGAGATTAACACAGCAACATTGGTCAGAATAAGAAAAAAGATTATTTTTTAGTCTGGACACTTTGATTATTAGTCATACAAATTAAGTCTGGAGTATTAAATTCTTTGGATTTAAAGCTTGACAATAATATAAAAGTGGTCAGAATAAGAAAAAAGATAAGATTCTTTCGTCTACACACTTTAGTAAATAGTTGTACAAATGAACTCTGGATTATTAAATTTGCTGGATTTAAAACTTAACAATAATGTAATCAACTAGAAAATAGATTTCCTCAATTAACAGTTGACAGTAACATTCCACACAACTGTTAACCTACCACGATGTTATTCTTATCGTCAAGGTTCAGTATGTTTTTGTCTACGAAATGTCTGAGGAATGACTGTGTGAGAGGCAAGGCTCGCTCCAAATCCTTCAGCAGTCGGTTGATCGCAAACTTCTCAGCCTCATTCATGTTTCTGAAAATAAAGAATAAAAAGGAAAATGATATTTCTGAAAACCAAGTTAGGGCTGCTTGTTTAAGGTGGCAAGATATGATGGGAAATCCTAGGGAAATAACCATCTATGTCCACCCACACAGCACAGCAACACAATGACAATACATAATAATGGTAATAAAACCTCTAGATCTACACACAGTACAATGACAAAATATATCAAAGCATCAACACAAAGGAATAAAATGTACCACTGGATCAACATATAGTGACAAGTCAGAACACTTCAAGTCAATAACAAAAAGACAACAATAGGAAATAAGGAAACATCAAACAAATTAAAGGAAAACTTATACAAACCCTTAATTCTTAGAAATTACATATTAAATTAGTAATGTTTGAGCGAGAAACACTACAGTTGTCTCCCTTTGTTTATAAAACAATACAATGATACAATGCATGTCTATATTAAACGCAGTTGATTATATTTCTGATCATTCTTACAGGGGTGTCAGCGTTTCAGTTGACAGATTTTGCGTTTTC
>NW_018408422.1:0-1503 GCF_002113885.1 Mizuhopecten yessoensis
AGGACTGTGAGTACAGGTAAGTTATAACATTAGAACTGTTTGAGTTCATGTCGTGCTAGCCTTCGTGGTTTGTTATGGTTCTGGGTCAGTGTGCTGTCTGCTCCAACTCCTATGGTACTTCAGGGTCACATCGTAGTCTTTGTCATCAACCACCACAGAAACCAACTTCAGCTGAATAACTGGATTCTATAATTGAACATGCAGCAAGTTGCAAACTACTTGGGGATGGTCCAAGTTATATTGCAACGAATTACAATAAGGGGCTTTGTTGTTTGAGACTGCCTCTCGATTGGTCAGCTAAAGAAAACTGATCTCGTCCCTATATTCAATATTTATAGCTTTACCACAGTGACACCGTGATGGAACCGGTGATGGTGTAGTGCCACCTTGGCTGACCGTAGCATAATCTTGGAAACCTGGGAAAACCGTAGTCATAACTTGACAATCTGTGATGATACGTAGTGGAACCTGGATGTATCATGGCCTATCGTGGTGGTCCGTACGTAGTGGTATCAGAGTAGTGTCGGCATCTACCAAAGTAATCGTAGTGACACATTGATATATGTAGTAATACCCCAACAACACTGTAGATAATTGTTTTCAGGCCAAAATTGGAGTGATTCGGGCCACGGTTTTCCACGTTATATAGAATCAGGAACAACCAGGTGTATCGTGGATAACACAATGACAGTGTGACTTTGGCTATAATACAGTGACAGTGTGGCTGTAATACAGTGACAGCGTTACTGTGGCTATAATACAGTGACAGTGTGACTGTGGCTATAATACATTGACAGTGTGACTGTGGCTATAATACAATGACAGTGTGACTGGCTATAATACAGTGACAGCGTTACTGTGGCTATAATACAGTGACAGTGTGACTGTGGCTATAATACAGTGACAGTGTGACTGTGGCTATAATACAGTGACAGTGTGACTGGCTATAATACAGTGACAGCGTTACTGTGGCTACAATACAGTGACAGTGTGAATGTGGCTATAATACATTGACAATGTGACTATGGCTATAATACAATGACAGTGTGACTATAATATGGTGACAGTGTGACTGGCTATAATACAGTGACATTGTGACTGTGGCTATAATGCAGTGACAGTGTGACTGTGGCTATAATACATTGACAATGTAACTATGGCTATAATACAATAACAGTGTGACTATAATACGGTGACAGTGTGACTGGCTATAATACAGTGACATTGTGACTGTGGCTATACTACAGTGACAGTGTGACTGTGGCTATAATACAGTGACAGTGTGACTGTGGCTATAATACAGTGACATTGTGACTGGCTATAATACAGTGACAGCATTACTGTGGCTATAATACAGTGACAGTGTGACTGTGACTATAATACAGTGACAGTGTGACTGTGGCTATAATACATTGACATTGTGACTGTGGCTATAATACAGTGACAGTGTGACTGTGGCTTTAATACAGTGACAGTGTGACTGTGGCTATAATACAGTGACAG
>NW_018408422.1:3903-6756 GCF_002113885.1 Mizuhopecten yessoensis
TCAGTGTGACTGTGACTATAATACAGTGACATTGTGACTGTGGCTATAATACAGTGACAGTGTGACTGTGGCTATAATACAGTGACAGTGTGACTGGCTATAATACAGTGACAGTGTGACTGTGGCTATAATACAATGACAGTGTGACTGTGGCTATAATACAGTGACAGTGTGACTGTGGCTACAATCCATTGACATTGTGACTGTGGCTATAATACAGTGACAGTGTGATTGTGGCTATAATACAGTGACAGTGTGACTGTGGCTATAATACAGTGACAGTGTGACTGGCTATAATACAGTGACAGTGTGACTGGCTATAATACAGTGACAGTGTGACTGTGGCTATAATACAGTGACAGTGTGACTGTGGCTATAATACAGTGACAGTGTGACTGTGGCTATAATACAGTGACAGTGTGACTGTGGCTATAATACAGTGACAGTGTGACTGTGGCTATAATACAGTGACAGTGTGACTGTGGCTATAATACAGTGACAGTGTGACTGTGGCTATAATACAGTGACAGTGTGACTGTGGCTATAATACAGTGACAGTGTGACTGTGGCTATAATACAGTGACAGTGTGACTGTGGCTATAATACAGTGACAGTGTGACTGTGGCTATAATACAGTGACAGTGTGACTGTGGCTATAATACAGTGACAGTGTGACTGTGGCTATAATACAGTGACAGTGTGACTGTGGCTATAATACAGTGACAGTGTGACTGTGGCTATAATACAGTGACAGTGTGACTGTGGCTATAATACAGTGACAGTGTGACTGTGGCTATAATACAGTGACAGTGTGACTGTGGCTATAATACAGTGACAGTGTGACTGTGGCTATAATACAGTGACAGTGTGACTGTGGCTATAATACAGTGACAGTGTGACTGTGGCTATAATACAGTGACAGTGTGACTGTGGCTATAATACAGTGACAGTGTGACTGTGGCTATAATACAGTGACAGTGTGACTGTGGCTATAATACAGTGACAGTGTGACTGTGGCTATAATACAGTGACAGTGTGACTGTGGCTATAATACAGTGACAGTGTGACTGTGGCTATAATACAGTGACAGTGTGACTGTGACTATAATACAGTGACAGTGTGACTGTGGCTATAATACAGTGACAGTGTGACTGTGGCTATAATACAGTGACAGTGTGACTGTGGCTATAATACAGTGACAGTGTGACTGTGGCTATAATACAGTGACAGTGTGACTGTGGCTATAATACAGTGACAGTGTGACTGTGGCTATAATACAGTGACAGTGTGACTGTGGCTATAATACAGTGACAGTGTGACTGTGGCTATAATACAGTGACAGTGTGACTGTGGCTATAATACAGTGACAGTGTGACTGTGGCTATAATACAGTGACAGTGTGACTGTGGCTATAATACAGTGACAGTGTGACTGTGGCTATAATACAGTGACAGTGTGACTGTGGCTATAATACAGTGACAGTGTGACTGTGGCTATAATACAGTGACAGTGTGACTGTGGCTATAATACAGTGACAGTGTGACTGTGGCTATAATACAGTGACAGTGTGACTGTGGCTATAATACAGTGACAGTGTGACTGTGGCTATAATACAGTGACAGTGTGACTGTGGCTATAATACAGTGACAGTGTGACTGTGGCTATAATACAGTGACAGTGTGACTGTGGCTATAATACAGTGACAGTGTGACTGTGGCTATAATACAGTGACAGTGTGACTGTGGCTATAATACAGTGACAGTGTGACTGTGGCTATAATACAGTGACAGTGTGACTGTGGCTATAATACAGTGACAGTGTGACTGTGGCTATAATACAGTGACAGTGTGACTGTGGCTATAATACAGTGACAGTGTGACTGTGGCTATAATACAGTGACAGTGTGACTGTGGCTATAATACAGTGACAGTGTGACTGTGGCTATAATACAGTGACAGTGTGACTGTGGCTATAATACAGTGACAGTGTGACTGTGGCTATAATACAGTGACAGTGTGACTGTGGCTATAATACAGTGACAGTGTGACTGTGGCTATAATACAGTGACAGTGTGACTGTGGCTATAATACAGTGACAGTGTGACTGTGGCTATAATACAGTGACAGTGTGACTGTGGCTATAATACAGTGACAGTGTGACTGTGGCTATAATACAGTGACAGTGTGACTGTGGCTATAATACAGTGACAGTGTGACTGTGGCTATAATACAGTGACAGTGTGACTGTGGCTATAATACAGTGACAGTGTGACTGTGGCTATAATACAGTGACAGTGTGACTGTGGCTATAATACAGTGACAGTGTGACTGTGGCTATAATACAGTGACAGTGTGACTGTGGCTATAATACAGTGACAGTGTGACTGTGGCTATAATACAGTGACAGTGTGACTGTGGCTATAATACAGTGACAGTGTGACTGTGGCTATAATACAGTGACAGTGTGACTGTGGCTATAATACAGTGACAGTGTGACTGTGGCTATAATACAGTGACAGTGTGACTGTGGCTATAATACAGTGACAGTGTGACTGTGGCTATAATACAGTGACAGTGTGACTGTGGCTATAATACAGTGACAGTGTGACTGTGGCTATAATACAGTGACAGTGTGACTGTGGCTATAATACAGTGACAGTGTGACTGTGGCTATAATACAGTGACAGTGTGACTGTGGCTATAATACAGTGACAGTGTGACTGTGGCTATAATACAGTGACAGTGTGACTGTGGCTATAATACAGTGACAGTGTGACTGTGACTATAATGCATCGACAGTGTGAATGTAGCTATAATACAGTGACAGTGTGACTGTGACTATAATACAGTGACA
>NW_018408423.1:0-1509 GCF_002113885.1 Mizuhopecten yessoensis
ACAGATCGAACCCCGGTAGCGCTTCGCGCCGCTTGTGGGTTTGAATAACATCTGCATACTAAAGAAAATGAAGGATTAATGGATACAAACATGTCTCTTTAGCATTTAATCCAAAGGAGAAAATACAAGAAAGGAATAACGCATTATTTGAAAATAAAAATATTTTCATTTTTTTTTTTTTTTTTAATGGTTTAAACTGTTAAGTAATTGGAATGCGACACGAGCAAGTTAACGTAGAGTGTATCATACATTTATCTTCTAATTGTGCTATTCTACAGTGTTACAGTACGCCTTTTTGTACAATATTACGATAGGAAATATTTTTATCCCGATACTAAAAGGACAGAATAAAAATGAGCTGGAAGTGGCCGTTAATGAAAGCCTATATTTATCTGCCTTAATAATCATAGTAGCTACTGACACACATTATATCATTGGTGTCATATCAACATATATATCTTGTCTTTAGATCTAGCAATATGTATAGCACTACGAAGCAAGTGTGAGGCTCCGTATAGAACATTTCGCAACAGTCCCCATTGTATTTTAAGCAAAAAGGTCCTTTTATAAATGTTAAGGGATGAGCGAAAACACACAAACATTCAATGCCAAACCACGACTGACTGCATATCAAGGATTTACGAACAATGTAATACCGCCAAGAACATTTAGACTGGATTCAGCAAGATTATAAATGAAATGTAGAATGAAGTCGAATAAGATGTTTGTCCAACCAAGCTGTATGAGGGGAAATTTTTATAAGATATAGAGACTTTTTTGGCTCAACAATGTTTTCAAATGGAGTCAGCAGTGCTTTGAAAGGAAAATCAGATGAAGAAGTAGAGTGTCAACACCCTTTCAACAATGGGGAGCAGGCTTCATTTTATTGTAACTCTAAATTAACTTTAGACTTACTAACTATATAGATGTTGTCCAAACGAGAACCTCTTGTTTTTACAAAATTAACTAACTCGAGTTAAATGAACATGATAATTAGAAGTGTTTTCGATAGCTTAACCAATTAAAAAATAATAAAACTGCTAAACTCTTGCTTATTAACAGAGAGCTAAAAGACTTGCTAAACAAATATTGCAAATATTTAACGAACTAAATTGAAACAATTTACATAACGATTGCTCCCGATGTTCCGATACTGGTGTCCAGTTTCATTGAACAGTATATTGCGGTTGTGTAACGATAGTTCCTTTGAAACTTATGCTTATGTCAAGTTTGTTTGTACAGCTGTTGATAACTTAGAGATAGGTTTCTGTTTATCTCACAAAGCTGAAAGACACTACAGCGTTTGTGTACAATGATAATATCAGCTAGGTCATAAGATATCGGTATTGTGCTCTTTCTATGGAGTTAACTACCTAACACGTGGAGAGATAAAGTCTAAGACTTAAATTTGCTTTTCTCCTGAGACAATATTTGATACCCTTGACCCTGTCAGTTTTATCGTTCAGGAGACCCTATCTGTCATGTTCTGTAAAGATAGAGGAAAGCGGC
>NW_018408423.1:4374-38264 GCF_002113885.1 Mizuhopecten yessoensis
CGATATGTCTGGATTTCACATTTAATATGAAACCAATGTACACATGTTATTGACTTAAAACATATACAACTCATAAATAATATGGATGCCTCACTTTAAAAAAACGCTACTGCATTGTATATAATTGATACTGATTGGGGCCAAACGTCTTTACAGCGACATATTAAATTAAACATTGTTTAATGACATTTCAAATCGTGTTTGAAGGATATGCAACCAGACCACAAGACACTTCTACGAATCTCAAAACGCTGGTGCATCCTAGCTATATATATCTAGAATGGTCACCGACTGAGAACGTGGACGTAAACACAAGTTTCCATGTCTACTCTGTGTATTACCAAATAATGGGTACTACGTCACATTCTGTCATCGAACTGGAAAAGGACACAACTCAAACAAATATTTCCACGTCATCATATCCAGGCATGCTATTCCTCGTTAGACTCTACATGAACGACAAGAGCCTCGCGATCGCCACACGATTTGTCCGCTCAGGTAAGATGCATTTATTAATGTTCTGTGAAATTAGTATGTGTTTGCTTTTACTACTTTCGTATTGTGCATAAAAAAGGATATTACGTGAGAGGTAGTGCGTTCTCATTCTTAAATACATATATTGAATAATAATTTAAAATCTTTGAAATAAGTATTGAAGACATCACAGTTATTCTTTATAGATGTGTTATTACTCATTTGGATGCAGGTTGAAACCCACGTCAGATATTTCAATATTCGATCTGAACACAACGCTAAGTTTAACACATTTCACTAATAGTTTGTTCTTGTCAACTTGATTTATTGTGAGTTAAGATCACGAACCATTGAAAAATAAGGTAACACAAAATAATGTAATATTGCCAAACGATTCGTGTCAGACGTACATCGATATATCAGGACAACCATTGTTGTGCAATACGTCATTGATAGAAGATGTGTTCTACGTCACTTCAAATGTGACCATTGTGAAATTCGTCAGCAGATCAGCAGGTGGAAGTTTCAACTTGACTTTAGAAGGTATATATATATTTTAAATTTCAGTGATTTCGAGGAAAATAAGAAAAACTCATTAATTTCCGTTTTAATAATACAATTACCATTCTATAATCTATACATTTGTATAAGAATTTAAACAAGTATTAGTTTTATTTACAGCTTTACCGTCACCAGAACTGCCTATCATCATAACAAAGAACATTGATGGCGTCATCCGCGTTTCCTGGACAGATTTGAAGCATGGCGTGCCAAATCTGTGCTGCCTAGTAATTTATAATATTATACCATCTTTAAACGAAACTGTACAGGAAGTAGCTTCAAATACTTCCCATAACGATATTGACGTAAAAGATCACAAAGGTCAATTATTCAATATATCTTTGGTCCTAAGGATGCCTCACTGGAAAAGCAACAGAACAACGGCCGTCATCACTAGAGCAGGTTGTATACCTATGTATTTTAGTATTGAAGAAATTTACTTGAAAGAGCAATACCAAAGTTCTTATAACATCTTATATTTTTTGTTCCAAACGAGTTTACATGCATGGTACAGAAGGTGATAAGAAATCAATACTAAAGACGAATATTATTTTAATTTCTTTTTAATTTTGAAAGCAAAAGCTTGTATTCGAAATTAGGATAAACAATTTATTTTGCTTTATTTACTCTGTCAACGTTTATACAGTAGGGATATATGTATTGTAACTTATATTCATATTTTGCTATTAATTGTTTAAATATTAAGGAATACAACGTTAAATTAAGTAATAATGATATTCTGTTATGGTTAATATAATGATAATGTGAAATGATGTAATATAACAAAATGGTAAAATGACATCTATGTTTGAGTATAATGATAGGAAAGAGTATTACAAAACATAATATAATGACATCATATGATATAATGATAAAATGATATAAAGTATACTAGATCGTATTGTTGATTGGTATAATAGTTTAGTTTAATGGTACTGTGTAATTATTACAGGTTTTTTTCGATTGATATGCAAAATACACACAATCATGCAAAATGCAAAAGAAGGAAACATATCATATTACCAAATTGATGTGTACATCAAAAATTATAATCTAAATTGAAAATCTTATACGTCCGGATTTTCCTAAAATATTTCAGAGTGTGAGGAGGACTTTTTCCTAGAGGAGGGAACTTCAATAACCCTGCACTCTCCGAACTTCCCAGGTGCTATCGAACGAGAAGTCCTCTGTTCATGGAGTGTTGAAACGTCGCCGCATTCCTATCTTAAACTATTCTTTTCAAACGCAATTAGATCGTATGACTGGAACATCCCTTGGAAAATAATTTCTATGACTAGTCCTAATGAGACAGTTACGCAAACACTGGATGTCAGATCACCACTTGTGATTGACAAATATTCCGTCAAGTTACAACTACGAACAGACAGATCGAAATGCCCTGGATTTAGGATGTTTGTGAAATCTGTTGGTAAGATATCATACGTCCCAGTCATGTTGTCAACTATGAGTTCACACTTCATCCGTTTGTGTTGACAATTTGGTATATTTTGTTGCTTATATCCCTTATTTTGTGGATTTTGCTGTAGTTCATTCAAGCATTGTCTTTTTTTGTTGACGATGTTTAGTATTTTTTCTTTTGTGTTAACTCTCAGGTATAATTTTTCTTTCCTGCTTGTAAACGCAATATTCTAGGATGGGTGAAATATGCATATTAGTAGACAATAAATTCGTAACAATACTAGTATGTTTCATATGTTCATGCTGTAAAATATTCTGTCTTTGTGTGATTGTGCTATATAGTATACTTATGTTCAGGAATTAGTCATATTACATGTACTATTCAATATGATAAAAAGTATATGGCTATTGACAGGATCAAAAACCAAAAAACAATATTCTGAAACTTTGAAAGCAGCTTGTACTTATGATTATAGGATATCGGGTGCAATGTCTTTCGACAAATGTTGTTACCTTTCGGAAACACTTGTTCTTACATATCACAGTAGAAGATATCAAGACACATTAGGGATTCTGACTCTGACATCCATGGTATAAAATGATATCATTACATTATAGGCCTTTTCCTTTTGCTGCATTTCTGTATATATTTTTAGTATGCTTCGTCCTAAATGGCTGAAATGGCCATTATTGCAGAAAATGTTCAATTTGTGCGTCATTTTTCATCAATTTACTAATATCAAACTAGGTGTTTCTGTAATTAATCCGTGATTTGAGTAATTACATTAATAAACAGTCCAGATTTGGCATATAAATTCAACATTGGATTATTTTCTAAGTTCACAAAATAAACTGTAAAAAATCATTATTTAAGTTAAAAATGTAGGTAGCGATTGAATATGCATGTATGCTCTTGCATAGCCCTAGTGAGAATGATGGGGCGTGTTAAATTGTATCTGTGTCATCAATGATTGTTTATTAATTCTTCTTCTAACAATTAGTGAAAAGTAATACAATGAAATAAGCTAGGACGAAGACATTTCAATTGATAATTAAAAAAAAAGTAACCTTCTTAATCTAGATTTATATGGCAGAAGACGATTATAATTCCGGAACACATGGTCATATTTCGCATGTACTTTTTCAAGGGTGTCCGTGATAATTTTTCTTTTTATTAATGTCCTTTTTTGACACGACTGTATTCTCATTTTTTCCATAAGCTCCTCCAACGATGCCACCTCAGCACGTGCAGGTCCAGTCGATGAGAGACTCAATCATACTTAAATGGCAGGCACCTTCTCTTCGTGCCGATGACCTAATTGAATATAATATCCTGTATGACGTCACTCCTGATGTTAAAGGTCATGGAGTACATGTGAACGCGTCATCTAATCAATATACCCTTAGCACTAGTGGGTACGAGGGGCGACTGTACATAATCAGCGTTGTGGCATTAACCGAAGGTGGTCGTAGTAACATGTCTACGCCGGTTTATGTGAGAGCAAGTGAGTAAGAAAAGCTTAATTAACTGCACGTGAGTCATATATTATACGTACAAACACACGATCGGCAATATGTCAGAACCATGTTCAAGACCAGAAAATCAAAGCATCTGAGCAAGACAAGCGTATGTCAGAATATTGCGGCAAGATAAACATATGCAAGACTGCAGGATAATGAATCGTTTAAATGCAATAGCTGTATTTTTTATTTCTACAGTTTAGAATATATAAAGCGTTAAAAACATTAGTTCTATTTCATTTTTCATTTATACAGTTTGAATTATATTAAGAGTTTAACCACAGCACATCTATTTATATTTTAAATCAATGCTCATATTTCTGAAGTGCTTTTTCAACAACTGTCTTTATGTCAACCTTATGCTACTATCTTTTAATACGCTGTTGAAATCCATACATTCGTGTCCATGCAATCTTGAACTTTTTTAAACAAGATCAATAATTTGATATGACAAGAGTGCAATGTACTTCCATATGTTTTAATCGTGAACGGTTTGAAATGCAATGAAAATAATAATGAAAAATTAAAACATTTCAAATTCATTTAATAGCAAACATCAAAATATATGAGAGAAAAATACAGTTATGATAAAGTCCACTATTTGGTAGTAGCGTAGGAATATTTGGAATACAATTTATCAGTTTGGTATGAATAAGAAAGGCTACATTTATTTTGAACACAAACAGGAATTGAAAACTTATTTCGTAAGCTTTCGAAAACGTGTGATTCTTTTGTAAAGCTAAGAATGTTGATAACTGGTGTCTCGACTCTAAACCGCTGAAAACAACTCACTAAGCCACAGTTTGCCGAAACAGTTAAGTCAGCTGTCAAAAACCATAGAGATATTTCGCCCAACTGAACTCTCATACTGCAGGGGTGTAGAGAGCTAAAATGAACGTAACCTCTGGATATCGAGGATGCATCAACTTAAGATTTTATAACACGTGTGTATTACCATATTTATTACATTGCCGTATGTTTCTTATACTAATTTTCAGATTGTGGTGGAAATAGAACTCTACAACATGGAGATTCAATGTTAGTTATCTCCCCTAGAAATGAGCAGGGTATTTACTCGCCAGGTGTCGTGTGCAAATGGAAAATAACAACAAAAGAATTTCTTTGGCTTAAAGTTGGAATAGATGATTTTAAGTTAGAAAACTCCTCTGGCTGTTTATATGACTTTGTAAAGCTCGATGGGATCCGTCAATGCGGATCGAATATACAGAGAATATTTGTATACAAGAAAAATCACATTGAAATAGTTTTTGTTTCCAATGGAAAGATACAAGACACCGGCTTCGTTCTGGCTGTTAAAAGTGTTGGTGAGTAATTACAACAACAATATACGATACTAGCTCCATACTCACTGCCAACGGTGTTGGTGATCATGTATCCCAACTAATACAGGATAGTAGCTTCATACTCACTGTTTAATGTGTTGGTGAGTATGAGTATGTATCCCAATTAATACAGGATAGTAGCTTCATACTCAGTTTAATGTGTTGGTGAGTAATTACAACAACAATATACGATACTAGCTTCATACTCACTGCCAACGGTGTTGGTGATCATGTATCCCAACTAATACAGGATAGTAGCTTCATACTCACTGTTTAATGTGTTGGTGAGTATGTATCCCAATTAATACAGGATAGTAGCTTCATACTCAGTTTAATGTGTTGGTGAGTAATTACAACAACAATATACGATACTAGCTTCATACTCACTGCCAACGGTGTTGGTGATCATGTATCCCAACTAATACAGGATAGTAGCTTCATACTCACTGTTTAATGTGTTGGTGAGTATGTATCCCAATTAATACAGGATAGTAGCTTCATACTCAGTTTAATGTGTTGGTGAGTAATTACAACAACAATATACGATACTAGCTTCATACTCACTGCCAACGGTGTTGGTGATCATGTATCCCAACTAATACAGGATAGTAGCTTCATACTCACTGTTTAATGTGTTGGTGAGTATGTATCCCAATTAATACAGGATAGTAGCTTCATACTCAGTTTAATGTGTTGGTGATCATGTATCCCAATTAATACAGGATAGTAGCTTCATACTCAGTTTAATGTGTTGGTGATCATGTATCCCAATTAATACAGGATAGTAGCTTCATACTCAGTTTAATGTGTTGGTGATCATGTATCCCAATTAATACAGGATAGTAGCTTCATACTCAGTTTAATGTGTTGGTGATCATGTATCCCAATTAATACAGGATAGTAGCTTCATACTCAGTTTAATGTGTTGGTGATCATGTATCCCAATTAATACAGGATAGTAGCTTCATACTCAGTTTAATGTGTTGGTGATCATGTATCCCAATTAATACAGGATAGTAGCTTCATACTCAGTTTAATGTGTTGGTGATCATGTATCCCAATTAATACAGGATAGTAGCTTCATACTCAGTTTAATGTGTTGGTGATCATGTATCCCAATTAATACAGGATAGTAGCTTCATACTCAGTTTAATGTGTTGGTGATCATGTATCCCAATTAATACAGGATAGTAGCTTCATACTCAGTTTAATGTGTTGGTGATCATGTATCCCAATTAATACAGGATAGTAGCTTCATACTCAGTTTAATGTGTTGGTGATCATGTATCCCAATTAATACAGGATAGTAGCTTCATACTCAGTTTAATGTGTTGGTGATCATGTATCCCAATTAATACAGGATAGTAGCTTCATACTCAGTTTAATGTGTTGGTGATCATGTATCCCAATTAATACAGGATAGTAGCTTCATACTCAGTTTAATGTGTTGGTGATCATGTATCCCAATTAATACAGGATAGTAGCTTCATACTCAGTTTAATGTGTTGGTGATCATGTATCCAAATTAATACAGGATAGTAGCTTCATACTCAGTTTAATGTGTTGGTGATCATGTATCCAAATTAATACAGACTAGTAGCTTCATACTCAGTTTAATGTGTTGGTGAGTATATATCCAAAAAGGGAAAATGCTTGTGACTAGGCTTAAATTACCATTGTTACCAATGAGTAAGCTTAAGGTAGTTATAGATTAAGCGATAGGGTTCACCCAGCCTGAATTTGCGAGAGAAAAAAACATTGTATTGGACGTGGGTAGGGAATTTAATAGAGAGTAAGAGAAAATATCGCAAAATAAATAAAGGCGATATAATGTTTAAAGAGATAATATGGAAAAGTTCATAACATATAAACATACCGCAATACTTTTTATTTCACTCCATGCTTTTTATTGAGAAAGACGTAAGAACTATTTGCAATGAATGACTGGCACGCCTATATGAAATCTTTCAATTCGTGACCAGTATGGTTGAATCAAGAAATACTAAAATAATTGATGAAATCAAATTGATGAAGAACATATATTATAATAAGATTGATTTGAAATGTATTATAAAAAAGGGAGGTAACTTCCACAAGTAAGCTCAATAGACACTACAACACACAATTAACTATCGACAAAATGTATGGTACAACTAAACATATATACATAATGAAGCGAAGACACTTTGATCTTACAGCTAAAGTATTTGACCAAAGAATACGTTAAAAACCGTAGCTTACGTCAGAGTTCAAATTTAATTCAATGTTTGTAAACGTAAACTGCGTTCCATTTGGAACATGTTTCAATATACAGATATTTGTTTTTAGCACCGACACCGGAAAAACCGAAGCGAGTCCAGGTGACGTCATCAATGTATGGGCTCATTGTGACGTGGACCGCACCAAACCGAAACCCTGACAACGTCATTGGTTATAAAGTTAACTTCCGGTATAAGAACTCCACTAAGACGGATGGTACTATTACATCGAATTCTAGTGATAGCATGGTGACAAACGGGAAGTATTGGCATAGCGCCATCTTAAACAAGGATACTTTTATATACGTCGTCAATACACGTCATCGCCCCGGTGTGAAGTTTGACATCTGGATGGAAAGTCTCGGTGAAGTTGTTGATAGCTTTTCAACAGAAGTTGTAACAGCACGAGCAAGTACGTTCAGTAAGGATTATCAATTTTACTTAGATTCTAAGATGTCAGGATGACAAATAGATATTCAGCTGATTACAGCGTTTGAGCAATTCGCCCTCCATGAACAGTTGATCTTTATTCTTATATTTCATTTCTTAGATTTGTTTTACACTTTCCATGAATATTTTTGATGCGATTTGCACCATTTTTAGTTTCTATTGTTAGTTTAATGAGATAGAAAAAGTAAGTGTGACATACTTTAGAAGTTAAACAAAATGTCTTATAGATCGTCCAGTTTATCTGCACTTTCATATCAACGTTATCGCAACAGAAATTGATATTGGTTGATCAAAAGATGGTTAAGCAAAGAAGAAAAACATCTTAGCGTTTGTTTTAAAATATTTACTCTTTGTGTAGCACTTATATTTATAATACAAATGCTAGTATTATTATCATTTGTTTGATATATCCAGATTGCGGCGGGTCCATTGAATTTGTTAACAAAACACAATACATATCATCTGGAAAATATCCCAACCTGGACGATGACGACATATATTGTTTTTATCACGTGATCAGCAACGGTGAAATGATTACCTTGACCTTCGTGGATCTGACTTTTCAAGCCAATGGCCTGACCATGCCATGCTCGAGTGGATATTTACGGGTGGATGGAGTTGACAACACTTGTGAATCACATAGTAGCGGCGCACTAACATCTTTTTATGGACACGACCTAAATCTAGAGTATCAGAGCATTCCTGGACGATCTAGGTTTTTATTGGTATTAACGTTATCTAAACAGGCAGAGAAAGTCGACTTATCTGATATCAGCTGTAGTTTTATGATAATACCTCATACCATTATTATGATAATCTGTGTGTATATAAACATTCTCCTATCATAATCATGATACATATATACACATATAAGACACTATTTGTATTTCATCTCATGAATAAAATGTCACATTAAAAAAATAAATTCAATGTATTTATTTGTGCTTATACCTTGCCCCTATGGCAAATTAACACAGGGAGGGCCCAGACATTGTTTTAATGTTTAAAGATATTTCGCTTAAGCTCTAATGTTGAAACAAGTAAATTGGTTATAAAAAGTAGACATTATAGAGACACTCCTTCGTGAATCCAACAGATTCTGTTTTGGCACCTTTCAATCATACTGTTGGTATAAACTATGATGATATTTTGCGTTCGGGTCATAATACAGTGTGGTTCAAGATATATAGAGGTTTCCGAACGGGTGATGGTTGGCTATCATGTTTATCTAACTCGAGTGAGTTGATTTTCAAATTGTGTTTAGACACGAGGTTTACCGAGTGTCTTTTATATTTAAAAAATAAACTAACGCCAAGTACTTCAACGCTACTTTGACGTCGCAAAATATTGTTACTTGGCGATTGATCAATGATATCACGTGCATTGTGTTACCCACTAGTGGGTAACCAAACATATTTCACAGTTTGAGAAGATTTTAATTTGATTGCAAATATATACAATTATATACTGTATAGGAAGTCAATAGCCATGATATTGATATCTTGAACATATCAATAACTATGTATACAGAGATTTAGAGTAAGCTGTTTAGTTACTATTATTTCATGATTCGTCAGTAATTCAGACATGCAACCGACACGTTTTATACATGTTTATTACATAGAAGAATTATGTACGATTTCATGTTTCATAATTAACACTTATTTGTTTATTTATAACAAAAATAAATAAATAAATAATGAATATATACTTTTATTTCTATTTTTTCGTGTTTCAGTAACTGAATATTCTGTATTGCCGCTTGAGACACTGTACCTGATCCCTACATGTTTACCCTTTACAGCAACCCCATCACCTCTCCCTCCAAATTTTAAGAGTGCATAATGGAAAAGAATCAATACAAAATAAGAAATACAAAACGTACTGCGATACTAATGAAATCCATATAAAAATAGAAACAGAAAATAGAAAATGAAAAGAGGTTTAAACCAACCGTGAACAGGATCGTACAACAATCAATTTACGTACACATTGATAGATAAGAACACATGTATGAATACGTGGTTTCTAAGATACAAGTTTCCGGAACTAAAGTCACGTAAATTGGTGGTCATGTGGTAAATAAGGAGGCCATGTATACTTCCGATATAAACGTAAATCAGTAACAGACCAATTTTGTCTAAAATAAAACATTTGTAAATATGGAAGAAAATGACTGAAATCTCACATTTTTCATGAAGGGTTTTTCTCCAGACTAGTATGGTTTCGTTTTCGTTATTGGCATTCCTAAGATTTTAAGTGCTAGCAGGAGTACACACGCCCGAGCCACATCCCGACCCTATAACTTGTTTTGATGGCTCGGTTTGAGAACGTTGTCCCTGTTTTCTTATCTATCATGTTTTATTGATTGAATTAGCTACACTCTTAACTTAATGCCTCGTTATCGGTGATTGTCCCCTTCTAAAGCCTGACCTCGTTCGCCATGGAGTCGCAATTCATTTCAAGGTATGCTGTGTATTTCATAATTTTGGGACATTTTTTAAAATGTAAATCTTATGAAAAGCACTTGATGAAGATAATTACACAAATTTTTTGTTTTATAAATGAACGATTTATTCTACATAGGCACCATATGCAAATGGTATTAACGAGATCTAGATTTGACTGTTGTTTTGTCCTCGGGGTGGTATAGGCTAATTTTAGAAACAAAGCTAATATTAAAAGGTTCTTTAGAGGCAGATGCTTGTATTCTGGGATAAAAAAAAAATGACGTCATTTCTTAGTGACGTTATAAAATTATTTACCCTTTTTTTATTTATTTGTTTTTTTTAGTTTGTGTTAGTTTTTCATATTGTAGCTTAGATAAATGAATTTAGGACGAGTCATGTTTAAAACGTCTTAGAGAGATGTTATTGAAAAATAAGGCGGAACAAATTAACACAATAAGGTAAGATTACCTTATTGAGCCTATTTAAATGATATCGTTTGTAATAATGTTTAATTAAAAGACATTTAAAAAAAAACAAAAAAAAACAACATGTAAGTGTCTTTCATATGTAGGTATAGGATTTATGAAAGACACTTACATATTAGGATAGGTAGAATTTCCCAACCCCCATATCCTCATAAATATATTTACTAACTAGCTCTTTTTCTTTCATTTATTATAAGATTCATTTAAAATTCGACAATTGCAAAACAAAAGAAAACAGATTAAACATGTTTTAAAATCAGAAACTATATTAAATATCAAGGTAACCTTAAAATATAAGAACAAGAGGTCAACGACTACACCTATGTGAAATCGATAGATCAAACTCATTCATGCCTTTGAGGTTAAGCAGGGGATTTTAACCCCAAGGGGACGGTTGTTTCTGACATATTTGTAATATTAAATTTCGTCAATGCATTTTCATCAATGTATTGTTGACTTGATGTTAATGCATTGCTTTAGCGTTTAATTGATTATCAATTGAAGTTTTAGCTGTCACATCTCGGGTTTAGTTTTTGTGGATTTGGCCTCGATTTATATGACAAGTATCTTCGATTAAGCAGGATACATTAATTCCATGGAATACCAGAGCTGTTATTTATGAAATCGTTCGTTCTCATGCTTAATCATAGATTCCCTGTTCAAACGAGCTTTCTTGTAACTCGCATAAATCATGTGAAAAAGGCCATAAAGTCATGACGTCGAAGACAGTACTCGACTAAATGTGTACGTCTCTCCTTAATTCGTCTAAGTCATTAAAAAATGTTAACGTTTATAACCTCATTACCGTAATTAAAAAAAACAAATGCTTCGTCTTGGGTGCAGAGAAATGGTTAATGAATATGGGCCCTGGTCTTAATCTTGTATTTTGTCAAAGGCCCCCGTTTTAATATATCTAGTCTTCATATTTTTGATATGATCCATTTAGAGTTCGAAATACGGTTTTGGTCACCTTATTTTCATCCCAAATTTTGCAATGGAATAAATAATCTTTCCTGTTTATATGAAAAGAAATCAATGTTGTTTTGCATAAGGATATATTGTCCTTGCGATCATCATAATTTGCTTCGTACAAATCACTGCAAATTTTCGCAATCGTTTTTCTCTCTTTTCAGACTCACATTGTGCTGTTTTGCTGTCCTTTTTGGCTTAACAGGTGGAGCTGGTTTTATTTGTCATTATATTTTACTTGAACTCAAAAAAGGCTGTTCGTCCATGATAAATAAAAGTTCGAAAATATAGAAATGCGATTTAGTTCCAACACATGAACATGTATGTCATTTATTAGAATTACTCCTTTAAGTATCTTTCACATAACTTTCTTGTAAAATTTACTTTAAACAGCTTTGCAATCTCAACTTGCTGCATCCACTCATACTACTGCGCCCATTAATGTGAATTCTTGCTTATAGCGAAGACACATTTTGTATCTTGAAGGTGATTATTCTGATTATTGCTGGGTTCAAAACATGGCGTAGAATCGGTCGCCTAGGCTGTCATTTGCTGAAAGCCTCATGCTCGACCAGGGCCGCCATACCGCGCTCTTTGCTTAATGGTCGAACGCGCTGTCTGACCATCTAGACCAGGGCTATCAATATATCTTTGAAATTACAGCTAACCGGGGTTGTCAATCGACCAGCGGGATCATCATTGAAACAACAAATACTTTGATATCGTTTGGACGTTGAATTAGAGCTGGAAATGATTTTTTTGTATACGTCTGAACTAGATGTTGTATGGACGTCAGAACGAAAAGTGAAAGTTCACGAAATGTTAAGTGATTTAGATCGTTGGTACGATAACGGATATCACTTGTTATAGAAGAAACTTCCAGAATACCGAAAACGAACTCATTGATATTTCTGTTTCGTTTGTAGATGCGGGACAAATATGTGGGTCGTGTAGCCTAATTGTTGAACCACGTGACTGTAATGTCGTAACCGAAATGTCGTAACCGAATGTGGTGATCACGAAGTAATCTTACTATTGACTTACTCGGAACACATCGGCCGATTTACTCATCTTGATGAAATTTACTGTTATCGGGACGAGGTGTTCCGAATGAATATTGACTACCATATTATTGTAGCAGAACTGGACTGAGTCGATCGACGGGCTACCAGGAAGCTCCTCCATCTAGAGTACGGAAGGTCCTGTGGTCGAACTCCGGTCTGGTCGTGCATTTTTCCGCGCCTGTTACATTATAATTGATATCTTCAGATTTAGCACCATTATGAATCAGAGCTGAATACAGTGGCTAAATTTCCTTTGGTGCAGTGATCAATGAACATTGATTTCTTTTGAAGTTACTTAGCATCACGTTATTCATTTTTTTTATGTAATTTGCAACCTTATTAATTATTTATTAAGTATTTTATGAACGCAAGTACTATTAGGAGTGCACATGTAATATAAACGTAATTGTGACGTAAAGATATATTAATAATGTCAAGAAAAATAAATAAAAGTTAGATTAAGTTAAGGAGAGAAAAATGAAAAGAAACAAATCTTAATGATGTATGTTACCTGTAACGTGACTCTCACTTATAAAAGAGTCCAGAGCTTCTACTCGTGAAAGAAATGTTTTATAAAGGTAGACTGTACACACAGGTGCATGCATTTACTACATCTGGAAAAAGTCTAATAGTAAATGCTAAACATATGCAAATAAACCAGATATCTCATACTCAGAGATTAGGTTTGCTATTCATATATGTACTAATAATAATAATAAATGATTTAAAATATTTATATAGCGCCGTATATAATTCGTTACATTACTCCAAGGCGTTTTACAACACTTCAATAATAGTATTCCTACAGTGGCAGTTTGGCTGGAACACTTCCGAACACCAGACTTATCATTTGGGTAGAGTTGTAGTATAATAAACTTAGGTAAAGAGTTCAAATCCCAGTCTAGCCCCAATGGTGGGTTTTCGCATTCAGATCACTGTTGTTGATTATATTTTGTTTATTCATTGCTATTTTCTTTTTATAAAGTACCGCACCTAGGGTATAATTGGTTTTTCAAGAATACTTTGTCAAAGCTATAATCATGCAAGCAAATCAGTTTCCAATGCGTTGTTACAGTGGCAGTGGTACGGGGTTCCTTAAAGATTATATATAAACAATTATACAATCAATCATCGTTTTTCAATTAATTGAATGACATCCTAATGTTGCCGATATTGTATTTCAGGAGTGCGTTGTGACCGAGTACCTTACACCAGCAAGTCTTAAGCGTTATGATATTGGTTGTGAATCATCCTTCGTAAGCTTTAACCTAAACAGCTTTGTTTTATATCATTAATAAGTTGACATTCGAGATAAAAAAAAAAATTCTGGTCTTGCGGTTCATGGTTAGATTCTTCCATTAGTAAGTTAATAGTATCTATATCACGTATGCTTGCCATAAAACAGTAGTTAAGAATTTAATTAACATTTGATGTCAATATTTAGTATTTATATATTTAATACATGAAAAGGAAATGTCATATTATCTTATGTTTGTAAGTTTGGTTAATGAATGTAAAAACCGCCCTAGGCTTGCACTAATGTTTCAATGGTCATCAGTGTAATAGCTAAAATGACGTTACACTTATGGTAGCATTTAAGAATTGGACGCTATATTTCTATTGCTAAAATAGATATTTACGTTTGGTTTGTCAAGATATATTCCCGAAAGAATCTTGATAATACGGCAGATTTGAAAATGGCCGGGCTTTGAAATTAGGCCTGGAATTCCTTGCAGTCGAATACATCTCGAAAGAGGGCCTGCTTCGAAAAGGTGGCATTAACATTCCCGTCTTTCCAAGATGATGGACCTTGCAAAACAGCGATCGTTGTGTGTTAAAAATTCTAACAACTGAAAATAGTTAAAGCTATGTAATTAGAGCATATTACACGAATTTTCGACGGTATTTCATTTTGAATATTTAAGCAATATACAATTATGGCTTTGATTGTATAAAATGGTTCGAAAATAAGCAGCACTAGCCTGACTGTCTCAATTGCTTCGGACATAAGACTGCCTTGAAAATAACCCAGTTTCGAAAATAAGGCTGGGATTCCTTACTAAAAATAGAGATTTTAGTGTCAAGTAACAATGGCGTGTATATGTAGGTAGATATAACATTTAGGGACAGCGAGTGACAGACATGCCCGAGAAGAAATCAGAATTTTTATGATATTGCAGCGATGTTACGGAATTGGAAAACGATCCGAGAATTCTACACTGGATTTGATTGGAGAGAAGAAGAGCATAGACAACAGAATCCCTTTGTGTAAAACGTGTTGTAACAGCACGAAGATGTGTAATACAATAGACGGTCTATGTTACTCAAAACGTAAGTTCATTATAAATGTAAAACGAAAGTAACATATATACTACAGAATTTGTGTGAAGCTTTCATCAATATCCGGATTGTTCATGTTCATGTTCATACAGGCACAAACAGTGTCTGTAACTCAAGTGTAGGAACATTAAATAGTGTAAATATACTTTATTTGTATACATAGATAAAAGTGTATTTACTTTCATTGTTAATTTATATATTGGTAACGAGGTCTAATTCAAAGTGTAAGTATATTATATATATAAAATTACTTATTACATAAACTTATATAGAGATGCACAATGTTTGCAATTGAAGTTGTTGGTACACTAATAGAAAGGAGAAGACTGTAAGTACATATAGATATTTGGTAAATTTGTGGATCTGATATTAGTTTATTTTTTTCAGTTTTAGAAGATACAAAATTCACTAGATGGTATCTATTTCAGATGTGAAACATTTCATATGTATATATAACTTATATCTGTATATCCTTTTTTATCATTCTCATAACCATTGAAAATACGGGTAGCGTGAATTAACAATTAGATTATACATGTATGAACCATAGACAAGTAAAATGAAACGATGGTTAAATTACAGTCGTTGTATTAATGAAGTGTATGAAAGAGAATGAGAGTAAAGAACAATGAAAATGTCCCAATTATTTGAGTATATAGTGTTTACGAAAACAAAACAGGAGACCTTTAAAGCACTAAATATAGAACATGGAAAATGTATTCTGCTATTATACTAACAGTGTCTGATTTGCTTTGAAGACAATCTCTAAACCTGCAGCCGTACTGACTTTTCTAATAGGGTATATATAAATGTACAATACTAGGGTAAGTATATACAATTCTACAATAGGTATGTATTAATGTACAATACTAGGGTAAGTATATACAATGCTAGTATAAGTATATACAATGCAAGTATAAGTATATACAATGCTAGTGTAAGTATATACAATGCTAGTGTAAGTATATACAATGCTAGTATAAGTATATACAATGCTACAGTAAGTATATACAATGCTAGTGTAAGTATATACAATGCTAGTGTAAGTATATACAATGCTAGTGTAAGTTTATACAATGCTACAGTAAGTATATACAATGCTAGTGTAATTATATACCATTCTAGTGTAAGTATATACAATGCTAGTGTAAATATATACAATGTTAGTATTAATATATATAATGCTAGTGTAAGTTTTATAATGCTAGTGTAAGTATATAAAATGCTAGTGTAAGTATATACCATTCTAGTGTAAGTATATACAATGCTAGTGTAAACATATACAATGTTAGTATATATATATACAATGCTACAGCAAGTTTATAAAATGCAACAGTTAGTATATATATATATACAATGCTACAGTAAGTATATACAATGCTACAGTAAGTATATACAATGCTACAGTTAGTATATATATATATACAACGCTACAGTAAGTATATAAAATGCTACAGTTAGTATATATATATATATATACAATGCTACAGTAAGTATATACAATACTACAGTAAGTATATACAATGCTACGGTAAGTATATACAATGCTACAGTAAGTATATAAAATGCTACAGTTAGTATATATATATACAATTCTACAGTAAGTATATACAATGCTACAGTAAGTATATACAATGCTAAAGTAAGTATATACGATGCTACAGTTAGTATATATAGATACAATGCTAGTGTTAGAATATACAATGCTATGGTAGGCATGTACATGTATATACAATGCTACAGTAAATATATACAATTCTAGTGTAAGTATATACATTGCTAGTGTAAGTATATATAATGCTACAGTAAGTTTATACAATGCTAGTGTAAGTTTATACAATGCTACAATAAGTATATATAATGCTACAGTAATTTTTATACAATGCTAGTATAAGTATATACAATGCTACAGTAAGTATATACAATTCTAGTGTAAGTATCATAATGCTAGTGTAAGTATAGATAATGCTAGTGTAAGTATATACAATGCTACAGCAAGTATATACAATTCTAGTGTAAGTATCATAATGCTAGTGTAAGTATAGACAATGCTAGTGTAAGTTTATACAATACTAGTGTAAGTATATACAATGCTAGTGTAAATATATACAATGTTAGTATTAGTATAAACAATGCTACAGCAAGTTTATAAAATGCTACAGTTAGTATATATATATACAATGCTACAGTAAGTATATAAAATGCTACAGTAAGTATATACAATTCTACAGTAAGTATATACAATGCTACAGGAAGTATATACAATGCTAGTGTAAATATATACAATGTTAGTATTAGTATAAACAATGCTACAGCAAGTGTATAAAATGCTACAGTTAGTATATATATACAATGCTACAGTAAGTATAACCAATGCTAGTGTAAGTATATACAATGCAACAGTAAGTATATACAATGCTAGTGTAGGTATATACAATGCTACAGTAAGTGTATACAATGCTACAGTAAGTATATATAATGCTAGTATAAGTATATACTATGCTACAGTAAGTTTAACCAATGCTACAGTAAGTATATACAATTCTACAGTAAGTATATACAATGCTAGTGTAGGTATATACAATGCTACAGTAAGTTTAACCAATGCTAGTGTAAGTATATACAATGCTACAGTAAGTATATACAATGCTACAGTAAGCATATACAATGCTACAGTAAGAATATACAATGCTAGTGTAAGTACATATAATGCTACAGTAAGTAAATATAATGCTACAGTAAGTAAATATAATGCTACAGTAAGTTTAAACAATGCTAGTGTAAGTACATATAATGCTACAGTAAGTATATATAATGCTACAGTAAGTATATATAATGCTACTGTAAGTATATATAATGCTACAGTAAGTTTATAAAATTCTAGTGTAAGTATAGATAATGCTAAAGTAATTATATACAATTCTAGTGTACGTATATACAATGCTAGTGAAAGTATATATAATGCTAGTGTAAGTATTATAATGCTAGTGTAAGTATATTCATTGCTAGTGTAATTATATACCATTCTAGTGTATGTATATACAATGCTAGTGTAAATATATACAATGTTAGTATTAGTATATATAATGCTAGTGTAAGTTTTATAATGCTAGTGTACGTATATACAATGCTAGTGTAAGTATATACCATTCTAGTGTAAGTATATACAATGCTAGTGTAAACATATACAATTTTAGTATATATATATACAATGCTACAGCAAGTTTATAAAATGCTACAATAAGTATATATAATGCTACAGTAAATATATACAATGCTACAGTTAGTATATATATATACAATGCTACAGTAAGTATATACAATGCTACAGTAAGTTTATACAATGCTACGGCAAGTTTATAAAATGCTAGTGTAAGTATATACAATGCTACAGTACGTTTACAAAATACTACTGTAAGTATATATAATGTTAGGGAAGGTAGGTAAAATATAACATTCGTCAGCATATCTGTGAAATAAAACACTCAATTCACGATAAGTTTATCAATTTTAACAAGTAGTATTATATGAAATTGGTCAAAGACATGTTGTTTATGAATAAAATGTGTGATAAACAAACCTCCAAAATAATAAATTAAAAAGTCATAAATACGTGTCTAATATATACCAAAACTCAAAAACTGAATACATAGAATGTTTGACCTGGGTACCTCTTTATTTCTTACTTCACAATGTGGTGTCATAGTACAACAGCTGTGTGGGCCAGTGTAACTTATTGTTTTACAAACTCTATCAACCATGCATCACATGTGTGGATTACGGTCATCATTCAATTTGAACCTTACAGATTTCCTTGTCAAATTATAAAAGTCTAAACGGAACAGATTATTTCTGATTAAGTTAGTGACATGGCTATTTATTGTTTGACGTATATTTTCAGGAATGTAAAACAGTTACGGCAAATAATGCTCTAGCTATAAAAGGCAAGAAGAGGCAAATAGGCAATCTGTGTACGTCATGCTGTGTCAATGACCGATTGTGCAATAACCAGTGTGCAGCGCATACACATGTTCAGCCTCAAACACAACAACCTACTCAGAAACCGACTACAACCCATGCGCCTACCCATCCCACGACACCTCGGCCGACCCATGAGCCGACCCATAAGCCCCATGCGACGACCCATCGGTCTACGACCCCGCCAACACATGCGACGAGAGCTACAACAACTCCAACACCACGTAATTAATTATGTTGCATGTTTCGATGATAAAATGTATTAACAATAACATAATATCATATAGTAGTGATATAACTCACGCTAAAAGTTTATTGTTTATTCCGTTATTATATGTTGTGTACCGGGGGAAATTTCGCCAAGTCAGATATTAGTTAGTATTACATATGAGATGGTGTGTAATTATTATTCTCTGTTTTGAAAGCCTGCCCTCATTTCGGAATTTAACTCTGCTTCTGCAAAAAAATCCTATATACAGTGGTTACTTCCCCAAATTAAACTTGTCCATAATTTCTTGTCCAGAGAACAGTGCTACACGGAGAGAGATATAATTTATAACTTTGAACTGTCACGTTTAATACGATTTATTTTACTGATTTGTTGTTTCGTTAATTTATGCATGTCGTTTATTATTGGTAAATACATTAGACATATCTTTTTATGTATTACATTCATTATCGACCAAAACTTTAATAATTTCAAGTTGTGTATGACCTTCATTATCGGACAACTTAGACATATCAAGTTGTTTCTGACTTTCATTATCGGACAACTTAGACATATCAAGTTGTTTATGACTTTCATTATTGACCAATACTTTAGTCATATCAAGTTATATATGACTTTCATTATCGACCCATTCTTAAGACATATCAAAATCTGAATGACTTTCATCCTCGATCAATACTTTAGACCTTTCAAGTTGAGTATGAATTTCATTATACAATACTTTCAACATATAAAGTTATGCATGACTTTAAGTATTGACCAAACTTTAGTCATATCAATTTATGTATATTTTGTTTGATTTAAATTTAGAACAAAATAAAAGGGAAAGGATGAAATACAATAACAAAAAGGTTCATGCAGTAAACGCAAATTAAGGAAACCTGTAAAACAATATTAAACTATTAAATTATTTATCATCATTATACTTACAGTTACAAAGCCAGTGATTACTTTTGTGACCAGACTACAAGACGTTAAGAAGGGGTCATACGTACACCTCACCTGCAGGGCGACTGGGAATCCAACTCCCAAAATCGGCTGGAGATTCTTGGTAAGTAAAGACTTTTGCACTGATGTTAATCTCCTGATTACTTACTTCTTGAACCCTTTGTCTTATTTTTCTAGTACTTTTTTCAAAAATCTATGCAAATCATACCTTAAACATCGATTTTAAAGTAGAAATACACGTATTTCCTTATTCTGTAAGCCGTCTGTAAAGTGATTATGTAATCGAATTAATGATGTCAGTCCTACTGCAGACAAAACACCAGAGAATTGATCTGCAGTTTACCATACAAACAGTTACCTCCCCTTAATGTCGCTTTGGAAATAGCTGTAACGGTACTGTTGATCAGATAGCCCAGTTGGGTATTATAAGCATGGGAAGGTAAATATTTGAATTCCTGACTGGCCCCATAGTGTTTTTTCTTTCAAAATACCTTTTCATAATATATTTATTAATTTTTGTTTAGTGTAATCTTTATTCCTTTTGATTATAAACGTACGGCAAGTTGGGGATTACTTTTCGGAAATGATTTATTAAATGTATTGCCATGATGTAAAACATGCAATTCATGGTAACAGTTTTGAACAGTGTTACGTGGATCCTTAACTACCTATCCTTTTATTTTTGTTGTTAATTTTGCAGTCCTCGTCACTTCCACCAAACGTTTGGGTACAATATGGAGAAGCGGACTTGTACATTGATAGAACTAACTACGGGAACTATTCCTGTTTGACCTCCAACCCTGTTGGTACTGATATTGCGTATGTAGATATATTGGAACATGGGCCAGTTCTAACAAGGCCTAATAATAAGTGTCCATAGAATCAAATACTCTGACAGAGGACAATTTTGAAATAAAAGTTTTTTTCTGAGAATATATGTCTTAGCATTATTTCTTGTTAAATTAATTCACCCGTGTACCAGTTGTCACCAGAACCGACAGCATGATTTAACTATATATATACACCCGTGCACCAGTTGTCACAAGAACCGACAGCATGATTTAACTATATATATACACCGGTGTTCCAGATGTCAACAGAACCGAAAGCATGATTTAACTATATATATACACCGGTGTTCCAGATGTCAACAGAACCGAAAGCATGATTTAACTATATATATACACCCGTGGACCAGTTGTCACCAGAACCGACAGCCTGCTTTAACTATATATATATACCGGTGTACCAGTTGTCACAAGAACCGACAGCATGCTTTAACTATATATATACACCCGTGCACCAGTTGTCACCAGAACCGACAGCATGATTTAACTATATATATACACCCGTGGACCAGTTGTCACCAGAACCGACAGCCTGCTTTAACTATATATATACATCCGTGTACCAGTTGTCACAAGAACCGACAGCATGATTTAACTATATATACACACCGGTGTACCAGTTGTCACGAGAACCGACAGCATGATTTAACTATATATATACACCCGAGTACCAGATGTCAACAGAACCGACAGCATGATTTAACTATATATACACACCGGTGTACCAGTTGTCACCAGAACCGACAGCATGATTTAATTATATATATACACCGGTGTACCAGTTGTCACAAGAACCGACAGCATGATTTAACTATATATATACACCCGTGTACCAGTTGTCACCAGAAATAAAGAAGTACTTTCAAATATATGTATAAGTTGTGTCTTACATAAATAACGTCTTATAATTTATTTCATTGGATTTTTAAATGATTTGTAGTTCGTTTGAGTACTGGAAAAAAATGTGTGAAGCGTTGCTTCCTTACTCGGTATTTTCTGCGATTATAAAATATAGATCGTGATTTATTTTAACGATAATATCGTCTGCTATTATCGTGTCTGTGTCCTAGATAGACCCATACACACATGACCGCTGGCCATACTACCAGCATTTTTAACCATGGTGTTTTTGTTTCTGCATCGCAGAAGCACGGCTTTATCAAACATTTTCTTGAATGAAAACAACCCTACAACTCTGTCTATAAGTAGTATTATAAGTAGTGATTGTTATCTGACGGTATAAATGACTTATATATCTCAACAATTTATGCTGCAAAATGGCAAAACTAGGAAAGAAATTAGCTAATATCTCATCTCAAGAAATTAATAAAATGGTGCGATATTGATGTGATGGCTATTATTTTCTATCCACTTTCCACATATGACTGATTGGGTATCACGCGATTAAAAATATCAGATCAGACGTGAATTGTTAACAGCAGGCTATCAGGCTAAATTCTGTTCTAAAGTATAATAATATTGATTTATATATCATTATGTATTATAAGGATACAATTGTCACAATGACACACCGATGTCTTATAGATATTATACACTTTAGATATACACGGTATATCCTATACATCGGGACTGGCAAAGGTGCTAGCTAAATGGTTCATCTTTCATTTTTATTCAGTCTTCATTCAACAATGAACACGGTCTTGAAAGAAACACAAGGTACACATGATAATGAGCATACTATATCGTTAACTCAATCACAATCACAGGTTTAATATGTAAGTAAGCATATATACTCAACTCAATTCATGTAATATCTCGTCCTCACATCGGGAACTCAGGAATAGCATATAACATACAATCTTGTATCCCCCCAAGTCTCTGGTAGAGACTGGTGAAATGTCATTATGTTGACAAGCAAAACTGAAAGGAAATATGGCGGGAAACTGAGTATTGAAATCAATAAGATTCATCAAGGTGATGCACTGCAACACTGAATAAAGTCAACACAAACATATAACTAGAACTTCCCTAAACAGTTCACTTTTAAGGCGAAACATGGCACTGCATAAATGGACTTGGTAACTTTAAATGTCATAGTCAGAGTCCCTTGGCGGTTCCTGCACAGACGGCGGGGCAACTATGGTTGGTGCAGGTGGTAGTGGGGAAGTACTTTATAACATATTACGTATTACCGTTATTACTAGTGGGCACATTGAAGTCCGGGAGTGTCGGATTCAACAGACGAAGGGGAAGAGGATTGACCACTGGTGATATGTACCGAACGTGCCTTGTTAGCGTTAACCGATGGTGAAGATTGCGTGGGATTCGTACCCACACGTGTAAGGCTGGTCCCCTCACGTACAGTGGTAGTTGGCTTGTGATTTATGGTTGGTATGGTTTCAGGTCCCAATGTCATGATCATTCGTCGAATGTGCCGGTTGTGTGACAAAAGGAACATGCTGTCTGAGGAATTTTCTATTGCGCAGAGTTACGCAGCCAGACCCATCAACCCAGACCACATACTGATCAAACTGAGGACACCAGTAATGTGCTATTTTAAGTGGGTGGGGACAACCTGGTTCTGGATACACACAGGATCACCAACTGCAAGGGAAGCCGTTTTGCGTGTTCAGACCAGCGTTTACCAAACCACATGTGACGATTTCAAAGTGCTTCGTCGAGTGCTGTCATGGTTTCTAATCAAACGTTGTGAGGCATATACCAACCGGATGGTATAGGAATGAAGTCTCGTACAGGCCGGCCAAAAATGCAAATGGCTGCCCTATCAGGAAATGTTCCTAAATTAGAGTGTAGCGCGTTGGAAAGCATCAGTGTTGAGGTCACCATGTGAGCAAGTGTTACTACTTGTCAGACGCTTCATTGCTTTAACTCCAACTTCAGCACGCCAGTTACTTTGTGGGAACAGACGAGAATCAATGTTGGATTCTCCAATCAATCCAGGAGGAATCGTCGTGGCCCAGCGGATCTGAACTCTAGTTCACCGTCCGATGCTTGCTCATCTGGGATACTAAGTACGTCTTAGACTGTCTACCAGGCCATTGGCACCTCTAGAGGTTTTCTCCACTATTGCCCAATTCGAGTAACGGTCCACGATTGCTTAGATGTTACACCCCTTGTAATGGAAACACATCAAAATAGGTAGTCTGGAGTTGTTAAATGAGTGGATAGAGCACTGGGATTGGATGGGGCAATACCGATACGGTTGCAGTGATGACATGCAGAACGCAAGGCACTAATAGAAGATGAAAATCCAATTCTAGTTATATTTTTCAACACCAATCTTTTTATTTTTAACAAATTTTAACCCATGTTAAGCATTTTCCCCCGATATTCTCAAATACACAATTTTTCTTTACACATTTTTTATAATTTTCATACCGATGTTCCTGCCGTATGCGATGTATGGCTTGTTTGGTGGTATTTTGGCAGTGCTGTTTGGCATGTATGGAGGTATTGTATATCATGTTTGAATGTATAGTATGGCGTTTATGGTGGTTTGGTATGGCGTGAATGACGTTATTGTTTTATTGTTAACCGTTTGTTAGCGGTATTTGGCTTAAAATGGCTTTTGGAATCAAATCTTTCATCAAACACTTGCGTCATGATGTAACGAAATGGCTACAAGTTCCTCGTGTCGTTTACAGTTCATGTTGCTAAACTAAACATTACCCGTAATAAACAAGCAATCATCGATGACCAGTCGACTAATTGTTTCCCCCCTTTTTTGCTTTTTGTAATCTCTTTTTGTTTTCTATTTTTCAAATGAAAAGAAGAAGAGAGAATTAACTGAGGAACAGAAACAAGAAAAAGGGAAGCTTTTGACATTTTTTATACAAAGACCGGTGGTTAGGGGGAAAATTGAAATGAATAAAACAAATCAGAAACATCTGATATCATTTTATTGCGTTAAATTACTTAGACAGTTTCGGTTAGTATGATGTGTTTTAAGGATGTATGCTGTTTGGGAAGACATTGCTCACTAATGACAACATGTTGAATGTTTCAATAACCACTGATAACAGTAAACAAGCTTACAACAACCAGTGCTTTAACTTTAATTATTGGTCAATTGTTTGAATAAGTCACGTAACAATGCTTTGTGCTGTAAGCTTTCATCGTGAACTCTTCATTTATGGAAAAAAATCAGAAATAGTAATAATTTCTAGATATGATATGAGCGTTATGAGACTTGTGATTGTTGGATATCATGTTGATCTATTTCCCAGTATAACCTGAGTCTTCATACAATCTGAAAAAAATAGCTGACTCAAGCAAGATAAACATGATAACCTACCATCACTCGTTGAGGAATCGTTGAGGAACCTCTATACAGTATACTGAAGTATCTAGGTGAGTTGATACCTACAGGGTGTACAACATCTAATTACAGAACTAGCACGTAGGCAGGTTTTTGAAAACAAATCTTCTAGTCCACGAATAGTATCATAATAGTCATTGAAATGTTCACTAGCCTGACATAAACTATACAAGACCCATGTGTCCGGCTAGTGAAATTGTACACCTCGACCTACCACTTCCAGTTGTAGACACTACAATCGGAGTAAGATGGGCGTACAACCAGTTGATGATTTGGGCCAAAGAGTGGAAATCCAAATTAATTCCTGCATTATATTAAGACTATTTTTACGTATATTATAAACCGCGCCACTACTCAAAAGAGATCAATGTGGTCATCAATCGTTTTATAACGTTCTAATCTGACATGACCCTACATTTATTTTGATTTAATACATAAACCTTGATTCACTTTCTTGGTCGTATATACAATCGTAATATACACACTTTACTTATTATAAATTTGAAATTTACCACTACTTCTCTACTTTATATGAATTTCAAAAAACATTATGCACCTCCCCTTTATATGTTGCCATAGTAGTTTAGACAGATCTGGATTTCAAGCCATTTTGGTCCCTAGCGTCATCGACGAGTCCTAGATGGACGAAACAGCTGGATGGTGCAGTGCAATTCATTTTTTGGCATACTGCATCAATAAAAAACAAATTTGAGATGCAGTCACGTATGTGTATTACTTTCATCTTTCATTGTAGTCAGATGTGTTCAATACTTCGAACGACCTTTGTAATAACCATTAAGCCTAGAGTCTATCTCGCTGCGATGAAGTGCTATACAGTTAACCAGTCTATGAACCCACATTTCTAACAACTGTTATTCCGGTTGGGCGATGCAGGCCCTATTATCCTCTTTGCTGATAGATAACTGTCTAATGCGTTGCGCTGCTTATTATCAAGGAAATGATTTGCTGGTATTATTGATTTCCTTCCTTTAGATGTATATGAGTAATTGCCCTTTTGAACATCACAACTATTCAATGTCTTGTCTGTAAAATAAACTGCAGTAATATTCCAACTTGTCATAAAATCGCAATATCTATTTCTGTCAATAACATGAGACCCAGGGGTCATGGTAGCGGCAGATCCTATTACTCTAAACGTTATGTCTTTGTGATTCTCTATTGGAAGATTTGAACATATTGATATGAAATAAGTTGGTTATGAAAGTCATTTGTTCACTACTTTCACATCATATACATTTAAACCATTCACCTACATGAACTAAAATATCATGAACTTCAGCCGGCCTCTTTTATTATTCACAGGTCAATTAAACGTCTTAACAACTTTCAAAATATGACCTTGAAATTCGGTCATGGTAATTCTTTTGAACAAACTAGATCACCCATTACACAAGCTTAAACTGCCCAAAGATAATCACCCAAATCTTCTTGGTTGTTCAGAAGATGATTAACATTTTAACATATTGTCACTTTAAAATTGGGCCAGGGTAATTAATTTTAACAAATTTGATAGCCCTCATTCCAGCTTGTAACTCCTAATATAGCCTTCCTATGCGGTTTTTTTGGTATTCAGAAGATGTCGTTTGATTTTTTTTAAACAAATGTTACCTCGAAAATAGGTCAAGGTCATTCATTTTAACTCTTGACAGCCCTTTGTCTCAGTATGCTACTTACCAAATGGCATCAGCAAAGACCTTTTTGTTACCAGGAAGAAGTCGTCAGACGGATGACGACGCCGCACCACGGCATAAGCTCAATTGGCGTTTTGGGCCAAGTTAAATAATAACTATACTAAAATACAAATCCTTTTTATAAATATACAATGGCTCCCGGTTTCTTAACACATGTTACTTGTTGATTTTTTCTTAGCCCGATATTGTATATCTTGTCAGCCCTATAAAAAGCTATCACGGTGCATATTTCAAACCATTTTTACTGAAGCCAAGCAAGTGTTTCTTTAACAACTTAATTTGTCCCTTTTTGTTAAGTTTGCTTATCTCATCTGGGTATATTGTCGGTTTGCCGGTATAGCTTACTAAACGGCTTTAACTGGTCACAATAGTTCTGGGTGAAACAACTGTTATCAATCACCCTTGTTGGCACAAAGTGAATCGCGCAGATGCATTGATGGGGAGGAAGTCGGAGTACCCAGAAAAAAACTCAAGTGTTCAGGCAGTGGACGAAGAATTGAAACTAATTTCCATTTGAAAACATTTATTTTGATAATGTTATTTCACATGATTACGGACCACTGGGGCTATGTTCAAAAATATCAATATATCGTATATCGTCTCCCTGTGAGTTGTGGGCCTTACACGCGTAGTGGCCATAGTTCATATCAGTCACGGAATCGATGTGTATATCCGCACCATTGTTGGTCAGCCGGATATTAGTTGGCATTTTCTCACCAATCGCCTGTGCAAATAAAATAAATCACCAAGGCCTGTGTAAACAGCTTATTATCATCAGGCACCTGCGTCTATAACAGACGTTACATCATAAATAAAACACGGTTTCAATAAATCATGTTTGTCTATAGTTTACCATTGTATCATAAAGATATAATAAGAATGGTACAACGACCCTATGTGCCTGGATGGGCTCCGGAGCGCAGATCCATTGTAACAAGTTCAATGTGTACTCAATAATAGTACATTGTTACTAGTTTTCCCATTTGTAACAATTTCGTATTTATCAGCAATAATTCAATAAATAAATAAATCAAGAAGAGCAATAGAAATTGAGCTGACATAAAACCAAAATGATATTCTACATAAATAATGAATAAATAAGTAAATAAATATGTAAATAAGTAAATACATATGTTAATAAAAAATGAATTTGTAAATAAATAAGTAAATAAATAAATAATGTGTAAATAAATAAATCAACAACCAAAGGAATTGAACACAAAGTCTCCAAGAAAACCTTAGATAACAACTAGTGCTCTGGACAGTAGCGTAACATGTACCTCATAATAGCCATCAGATTTATAAATTGTCATTAGAGAAAAGACGAACGCAACAGACCAGAACAGTAATTAACTTACAAAGAAGCTCCAGGTGATGGAGGGAGTTGGGTTACCAGTCGCCCTGCAGGTTAAGTGTATGTATGACCCCTTATTAACGTCATGTAGTCTGGTGGCAAAAACAATCACCGGCTTCGACACTGTAAGTATACACAAATATGATTTGGAATAATTGGAGAACTTATGAATTTATATAATGTGTTATTGTCCGGAAACGTCGGGTGATAACTGGAGATGGAACTGAAGATGGTTTGCCAGCTACCCTGCATGTCAACTGTATGTATTGTCTCTGCTTAACATCAAATCGTCTGGTCACATAAAGTCACTGGTGACGACACTGACATATTCTTTCTGCAATTTGTATCAAATTTAGGTTTCCAACAAACAATCCCAAAAAAACATATCTTACATTTACATAATCATACAACCCCTATATCATACAAAAGTTAAGTAGTAACACTTAAGTATCATCAAACAGCTAGTTTCATACGTAGAGATTATCAGACTGTGATTTTACAGGGTTTGTCGTGAACATATTTTTTCTCATCGCAGTGGACTCCCTATTTTATCCACATGGTCGAGAGAATGTTCGAACGACAACTTATGAAAACCTTTGTAATGAACTGTTTATCATCTACATACCACTACCTGTTATATTCCTTTATTCATCAAGGTGGAGGTGAGAAATATTGAACACTGGTGACAAACAGTGGAGGTGAGAATATTGAACACTGGTGACAAACAGTGGAGGTGAGAATATTGAACACTGGTGACAAACAGTGGAGGTGAGAATATTGAACACTGGTGACAAACAGTGGAGGTGAGAATATTGAACACTGGTGACAAACAGTGGAGGTGAGAATATTGAACACTGGTGACAAACAGTGGAGGTGAGAATATTGAACACTGGTGACAAACAGTGGAGGTGAGAATATTGAACACTGGTGACAAACAGTGGAGGTGAGAATATTGAACACTGGTGACAAACAGTGGAGGTGAGAATATTGAACACTGGTGACAAACAGTGGAGGTGAGAATATTGAACACTGGTGACAAACAGTGGAGGTGAGAATATTGAACACTGGTGACAAACAGTGGGGGTGAGAATATTGAACACTGGTGACAAACAGTGGAGGTAAGAATATTGAACACTCGTGACCAACAGTGTATGCTAAAATATTGAACATTTCTGACCAACAGCGGAGGTTAGAATATTGAACACTTTTGACCAATGTTGGAGGTTAGAATATTGAACACTTTTGACTAATGTTGAAGGTTAGAATATTGAACATTTCTGACCAACAGCAGAGGTTAGAATATTGAACACTTTTGACCAATGTTGGAGGTTAGAATATTGAACACTTTTGACCAATGTTGGAGGTAAGAATATTGAACACTGGTGACCAACATTGTCGGTAAGACTGTTGAACACTGGTGACCAACAATGTAGTTCAGAATATTGAACCCTCGCGACCAACAGTGGAGGTAAGAATATTGAACACTGGCGACCAACAATGTAGTTCAGAATATTTAACACTCGTGACCAACAGTGGATGTTAGAATATTGAACACTTTTGACCAATGTTGGAGGTTATAATATTGAACACTTTTAACCATCTTACAGGTTGCAGTGTTGAACACGTTTGACCAATGTTGGACGTTAGAATATTGAACACTTTTGACCAATGTTACAGGTTGCAATGTTGAACATTTTTGACCAATGTTGGAGGTATTTTTATTTAGAATTTAGAATACGTAACTTAATGTTAACTTAACCGGCCGATCTGGAAAATATATCATATGATTCTTACTTCGAAAGTTAGAAGTAGTAGGTATACTCGTCGTTGTTGTAGTTGATGCTAGCGTTATGGGTTGTGGTAAAGTTGTGGAAGGTCTTTTATTATTGCAAAAGTTATCTTTGCAACACCCTGAGCCTATTGCTGAAAACTGTCTCTTTCCCACTACGCCGTCCACAGGAATGTGTAGAAAGGAACCTTGACAGTCCTGTAGGAAAATAATTCAGTGTAAGATTGAAAAAGAATGTAGTTCTATGTAAATTTTATTTTTTGTTTCATGGGTCCACAAAACATAAAACAAAAACAACCATAAAACAAACAAACAAACAAATTAAACTTTGTCCACAATTTATTTAACTGCAGCTTAAAAAATGTCAGGAGATTTTTCTTCATATTCACAATCCGTGCTTGTATTTATTAAATCAGAACATTTAATTATGAATCAGAACATCAAAGTATCCATGTTGATTAACAGTTTGATTAAGATGTGAATACAGTATATAATTGTTTACCTCTATTTCTTGTCCACACCGACTTGTCCACAGCAACGATCCAGATAGGGCACTTTGTTTCGTTCCTATATAGCATTGCTAATAATACAATGGGAGAATCAATATCAGATTACATCTTTAAATTGAAATAATGTTTTATATTGAATATCTTGAACTTATTTAAATGAATACATTAGTTGTATATTTAAAACACGTGTTTATAAATATTTTACTTATGCTTTCCTAACTCTAACATAAATTACATGTGTATGTGTAAGGTAGTATATAACCTTAACTCTAACACAAAGCACAGGTATAATGTGTAAGGTAGCATACAACCTTAACTCTAACACAAATCACAGGTATAATGTGTTAGGTAGCATACAACCTTTACACTAACACAAACCACAGGTATAAAGTGTTAGGTAGCACATAACCTTAACTCTAACACAAATCACAGGTCTAAAATTATTGTTTTTTGTGGGGTTTTTTTTTGTGGGGGGGGGGGGGGGTTCTGAGGTTTGATTGTTTGTTTTCTATTGATTTAGCTTCAATAAACTGGAACAGGAGTTACCTCACTGCGTTTTGAGATTTGCGGCGTTATATCAAGATTGACTTCCCAATTAAACTAAATTTGCGACATCTAACTACAGTAGAAGTGGATTTTTTTGCGGTAGAAACATTTGCGTTTATCACGGTGAGTTAATTCGTGCAAAAAAATGGAAAATGTGTTATCTAAAGATGAAATAGATAATAGATAAATCAAACATTGATGAATCTAATTTGAATTTATGTAACATATCGTCCTCACATCTAGAACTCAGGTAGTGACAAAAAAAACAACCACAAGGCACTAAAATGAGCATTCTTAAAAACATCAATATTCATATCACAATAAGAAAAAGCATATTTCCCCGCGACATCCTAATAGCCACCATAACAAATTCCATAGTCTAATGCTCTGAGGTTCAACACGTACCTCATGCACAGAACAGGCCCTGACTCTGTCACACTGATCGGGGCTATGCATGTAGTCACAATTGTAGCAGAGAACGGTCCCGGTCAGATCCAGTGCTTTATCAAGTGAAAATAACAAAACATCTGCGTTAATTGAACATCCTCGGTACTCTAGAGGTTACGTTCGATTACATTATCTGCACGCCTGGAATATGATCGGACAAAATCAAAAGCTCAGTATGCGCCACCTGATAAGGAGTAGATGAGACGAGAAGAATAGGTCTATCCTTTGATATTCATCTAACGAATCCCGGGGAACGTAACGGTAAAATTTAGTGGATTTCAAGTCAGGTGATGCTCCACTGTAAGCTTAAAAAGACAGGTATCAGCCAAGCGATTGGGAATAATTGTTTGTTTTACCTAAGACAAATCAATAGCTTGGTGCGTGTCTTCGGTTTTGCTTTGACATATTCCATATTCCAGGGATGCAGAGAGCGTTAGTGATCATTAACTCAGGAGTATCGAAGATGAGGAATGCGCTACAGACGTCTTATACGTACAATAATTTAAAAGAGTAAATATATATTTCTTTTTCTATAGATATTGGTGATCGCGTCTTCTTCTTTAACAGTGGTTAAGTAAACATAATGGCACTGATTGTGCAGTATATTTAGGTAAACCTAACTCAAAACGATGTTCAAAAAATATCTATGAATAATAATAGCATGATTTTCTTGCATTGGCATGAAACAATCACTAGCCAATAATACCAATACATTCATTAGTCATGGATTTATAGATAATCAAAAGACATTAACAAAAAATATTTTAAGAGACAAACGACATGATATATACTTATACACATAGTATGACATACAACAATAACAAACATGACATACAATTGTAAAAATAGCATAACATAAACAAGTGAAACTAGCATGAAATACAATATTAAAAAACATGACATGACACCAAAATGTCATATACTTACTCACATTAAATGACAAACACTTATAAAAAGTTTTATGACATGATAATAAAGACAATATTATATAAAAAAGAAAATACAATAAAATGACAAACAATAATAAAATACATGTATAAACAATCTCATACATTAATCATGATTATAATATGACATACAATTTTAAAAATATGTCATATAATGATTAAATCATAAAAAATATGCCATACAACAATAAAAGTAATATGACATACAATAAAAGAACATATTACACTTTGATAGACATTACATTATCTTCAAAAGTATTAATCACATGACATACAAAAATACCCGAAAGGAAAATATTAAGTTACTGGATCTATTCAATAGTGTTACCTTGACTGTTACAATGCCCGTTGATGACGTTGCAGATTTTTGTATCATTACAGCATGTCGAACAAATCACCACATTGCCGGCACCTATTAACCGAGAAGTCCTGGAGACATCTGAATTCCTCCTCCCAGTACTGGAACGACAAGCCTTAACAAAAACAAATAGCGTCTCCTGATATAGGCATTCACTCATTTCTGTGTTTTTATACTATATCATTTCATTAATTCCACCACACATAAATAACATTTGCTGATGACTACAGTAAAATATATGATAATCTATAAAATATCACTAATATGCCTAATATACTGGTTGGCAAACCTGTACACATTTAATGCATTTGTTATTTCAGTTGAAATGACAAATGTATCAGATACGTTCTTATTGTACAAAACAATCGATCGTACTAACGATATATGGACGAGGATACAATTAATGAATGGTTACAAACTCATTTAAGATACGTACTAGTGAGGATTCAAATCCCATATCATACAGTATGTGTCATTTATTGCTATTTTTATTTTTTCAAAAATATTAATATCGAAAACAATCTACAATATATATCAGAAAATATAAAATATCGTAGTAAGATCTTAGTGTGCCTGATTTATGCATTTTTT
>NW_018408424.1:0-106 GCF_002113885.1 Mizuhopecten yessoensis
ACATACATACATACATACATACATACTTGCATGCATTCATCCATGCATGTATACATACATACATACATACATACATACATACTTGCATGCATGCATGCATTCATCC
>NW_018408424.1:121-1519 GCF_002113885.1 Mizuhopecten yessoensis
ACACACACACACACACACACACACACACACACACACACACACACACATACATACATACATACATACATACATACATACATACATACATACATACATACATACATACATTTCAAAATTGACATATTATTATGTAAAAAGATCTAGTTCCTTCATATTTAAAAAACTTAGTACATATATCTTCATTATTTTGGGGTATGGCATGATGAACAAGTTGTTTTTTCAGTTTACTAATAGATCTCAAAAATAATTACATTCAGGTCTATTCCACCAAGACATCATGGTAGGAAAGAAACTACAAAATGTATTAAAGTATGTATTCGATCTACAAATTGGTGGTTCAAATATAGGTTGATGTCGGACATGATGGGTGATAGCCTGGTTGCTGACTGTAAGGTTCAACAGTTTCGAAAAGATAATTTGGACAACATGGTTAAATATTTAAATAAAACCACTTTATGCTGCTGATCCTTTCGATGTATCTTAAGAGTGTCCCACCAATTTCATCATATATGATTTCATGACTAGTACCTCGTCGGAGACCAGTAACTATTCTAGCAGCATCTAGCTTGATAGAATCAAGACGATCTGATTCAGTTTGATTACAGTTATTCCATACAACACTAGCTTACTCAAGATGTGGACGAATATATGACTTGTATATCCTGACAGATGTGTATCCATCAATTATTACTATTTGCTGTCTACAATGTATCAGTTAAATAATTAGAAAGCCACTAAAGAAAATTGTCTTCAATGCCATATTTTTTTCAATTTATACACAAGTCCATCATGTCAGACCCTATCAAAGGCTTTACTAATATCACAAAACACAATTCTGGCCTCTTTTCTTCTATCAAGTTGCTTGAGAATTGAATCATATATTGCTAATAGCTGGTTAACTGTAGAATCTTTGAGGAGTAATCCAGATTGGTTCTTAGAAATCATATGATTTCTTGATATTATATAGTTGATGAGGGAAAGGAGGGTGTCTTCAATAGTTTTATCTAAATTATATATCATATGCACTGTATCAGAGGTAAAGGTTTAGATCATTGTACCGAGGTCTAAATATAGCTGTTACAAAATATCAGGTCCCTGTACCCTTGCAGGCTAGTGAAGATATGATTACCTCGGTAACTTCAATCTTTATAAGGTTTAAGAATGTTAATAAACACCGTTAAATAGTGTTGCTATTATGTACTGGTGTGTGTAAGTTCAGTATTTACCGAAAGTATGGTTTACATCATATATTACTCAAAATCCGGAAAACGAGTCCCAGTGGTTCGTGTGTAATTTTGACCGAACGTTTATGTAAACCTCTAAATCGTGTAAAACTACTCTGGACACATCAAGAAAGGTTTAAATATAACTGTAATGAATCCTCAGGTCCCTGTGGTT
>NW_018408424.1:7793-22541 GCF_002113885.1 Mizuhopecten yessoensis
TCAGTTTCGGTTTGTAAAAAACTTAAGAGTTACTTCCACTCCATTGACAGTTGTTGTCACATTTGATAAACAATCTTTATCGAATTCTCCTCTGTAAAATCTATCTATGTTATCTCTGATGACAGTATAATCTATTGATAAATTTAATTTGTAATGAACATATACAGTTGGGAGCAAACTTAACTCAAATTATAGATAAATGTGTAGTAAATACAATATATTAGATGTTACCTATTCAGATTTAAGCAGTATCATTTAATGAAAGCAGTATGCGTTAAAATATAATAACTATAAATCATGATAACTTATTAAATCCTGGGTACATGTATACATATACATGTATTGGTGGTTTAAAGTTTATAATTCTTTGTCTTATATACATATTTATTGAATATTTATTGAAGTTCAGCTATAATTTTAACAATCTAGGGGGGAGGGGAGTCAAAGCACCATACTGTAGAAATTGTGTTTTTTTCTCTCTCTCGTTTTCTCTGCAAAAAGAGGGTTTCATTTTTTTCCAGGGGGTTGTCACCATTTTTCAATTGTAAATCTCTTAATAAAAAACCCAGTTTGATCCTAAAGCAAGTGTATATGATTCTAGCACGGATTTAGATGTCATCCAAGTCCGTGTTTTAGTAAGAAAATACTCTTAACTACATACGAGTCTATCTTTTAAAAAACTCAGAAAAAAACCCTAAAAAAATATATACACCTAATAGTATTGTCAGAGGGCATAGTAGATCATCTTTCAACAGAGTAGTTAATTTATGCATAACGATTAGGCAAGTGATATATAAAATATATATTAAATTCTGTTATAAAAAATGATAAATGAAACATAAATGATAAACGCTCAAAGTCATTAGATCATTTTTTAAAGAACAGATATGATTGTAAGTTTTCAAAATATGTGACTTCCCAATTTATTTTGAAGTATTCAAAATGTTATTTTCCTGGACCATTGACCTTACAGGTTTGAAATAGTATAAATATCTATTAATTTTATATCTATCTCTGTAATTGTTACAATTTGATTAACAATACCACCCGTTCCGCTTGCCTTTGGTTACAGTGTAACCCTTGGGTCAGAATAATGAAGGTAGTTACGTAAAATATATCAGTGAACCACCCGTACATGATTTGGCTGTGATGTGATAAAATTATGTTGTGAATTGTTTGTCATACTGAAAAATCTAGATAAGTTGTTTTAAACATATTTATTTATAAATGTGGCTTATAATTTAGATTACATACATGTATCTAAATCACTGAATGTTTAACGGTTGACGAACCTGTACTAGCACAGTTGTTCATGGACAGGCTAAACTAGTCCAGTGTGTTTATAAATCACTAACTGTGATTGAGGTCAGATAAAGGACGCTTACACATCTTTGCGTCCGTGTAAAGATAACTTGCATGGCGAAATGATCCCGCCAGACACACACAACATCCCGACCCATATAGATGTCTTTGACTCGCACAAAAGGCATCAATTTCATTCAGCAACATAATGACTGGCCTCAACATATAAAGCTATAACTTATACAGTGGTATTTTTCGTCCACGTTGTATCTTTCCGTACTCTTTAAACTTTACTTTAAATGGATGGATGGGGGGGGNTGATCTAAACATTTACCTCTGGTAAAGCGTATATATTACATGATCTTAACATTAACCTCTGGTACAGTGTATATAGGACATGATCTAAACATTTACTTCTGGTACAGTTTATATAGGAAATCATCTAAACATTTACCTCAGGGGTGCAGATAGCGAATTCGAGCGTAACCCCTGGAGTATCGAGTATGTTCCCTCTCCGACATAAATTTAAATAGATTCTTGTGTAATGACATATAAAAGCATTACTACAGTTATAGGATGTGATACCAGAATTAGAATGGGCAGCAAACTTACTGAAAGTTAGAAAATATATAAACACTTATGCATGTATTTTGACCCGGGAGTTATCTATTCAACTAGAAGTTACGTTGATATAGATGCTGCTTCCAGCCGTTTACATTTCGATGCTTCTTCAATTTTGAAGTACAGTGGAATCTGTATTAAGCGACCACACAAGGGAAATTAAAAACAAGAGGCCCAGAGAGCCTGTATCGCTCACCTGGATATCGAAGCAATTATGGCAAAATGTTATCCAAATGAGATCCAAGGTATAGGCCAGACCCCAATGCAAATCCTTGTAGAAATCTGTATTATATTTTTTCATGCCCAGCTGTTTTATGTATGGTTATTGGGTGGGGATCTCAACTGTTTCCAAGCTGTGAATCAAAAACTAGGTCCCTAGGGTTGTGGCCAGACCCCAGGATCTATTCTAATATCAGGACTGCATTCGTCTCTGTATGCCCCGTATTTGTATATATAGCTTTGGGGTTGGGATCATAACCATTTAAAAGTTATGACCAAGGGGTTAAGTCTGCAAGGATGGGGCAGACCCTGGGGCCAATTTTAATATCATGACTGCATTCGTCTCTTTATGCCCAGCATTTTTATATAGTTTTTGGGTGGGTATCATAACCTTTTAAAAGTTATGACCCAGGAGTTAAGTCTGCAAGGGTGGGACAGACCCTGCGATCAATTCTAATATCATGATTGCATTCGTCTCTTTATGCCCAGCATTTGTATACATTTATATAGTTTTGGGGTGGGGAGCATAGCAAGTTAAAAGTTATGGCCCAGGGGATAGGTCTCCATGGGTGGGTAAGACTCCAAGGCCATCCTCGAAGGGTATATGCATTCATTTCTTTATATTCAGCAATTGCATATATGCTAATAGGGTGGGGATCTCAACGGTTTCAAAGATATAACCAAGAAACTAAGTCCCTAGGGGTGGGGGAAAACCCCAGGGCCTATATTTACATCATGATTGTGTTTATCTCTTGATGCCCAGCAGCACTACTATATATGGTTATGGGGTGGGGATCTCAACTGTTGCAAAGATACAACGATCCCTAACATACAATATTGACCCCAACCTAACACTTGACCCTTTGACCCCAAGGGCCATAAATTTCATAAATTCAAAAGAGAGCTAATTGATGATTATAATTAAATGTGCCATTATTCTCTGCTACTTGAAGGGGTAGAGAAGAAGATTTTTTAAATATTACCCCATTTTTTTTTACCTATTTAGCCCCGCCCCTCATGCCCCTGGGGATGCAGCCCCATAATTTTCATAAAATCAGATCCCCTTGTCGGATTGACCCAGTAGTTTTGAAGAAGAAATTTAAATGTATAAATACATAATTACATAACAAGTACACAATATTGACCCCGCCCTATAGCTACCTCTTGACTCCTTGATCACAGGGCCATTAATTTCATCAATTCATAGGAGAGCTAGTTGATTTTTATCATTAAATGTGCCATTACTCTCTACTTTTCGTAGAAATAGAGAAGAAGATTTTTAAAGATGACTCCATTTTTTACCTATTTGGCCACCCCTCATGCCCATTGGGGCGTAGCCACATACATTTCATAAATTCAGATCCCCATATCCTAGTGATGTTCGTTGTTAAGTTTGGTCAAAATTGGCCCAGTAGTTTTGAAGAAGAAGATTAAAAAGTAAAAATTTGACGGACGACAGACGACGGACGACGAAGGGGGCGAGGTGAGTTAAAAACGGTACTAATATGTACCTCTCATTTCAAATACTTTTGTTTTCAACTATAAATATTTTGGTTTTATTTATTCTATTTTTTTTTATTTATTTTTTTATTTTTTCAATGCATATATCAGTTTATATGAGTCAATACTAAGCAAAGATTCTGGAATATTTGACTGTTCAGGAAAGTGTGTTGCATAAAAAACAGGTAAATCTCAGGTAAATATTCTGGTCAAAATGCAGCTTCATGAAATAGTAAAAGATAGACTTGTCATCGTGTAAAAAAACAACGCCTGTCTGTTGTTTTAAATATGTTTGCACGCGGAGAGCATCGTATTGCTCCAAATCTTACAAAATCCTAATTCCATAAAGGTTATTCCTTACTTTAGAATTGTACACAACAAATGAATGCATAACAAAGACCCAGTGTTTCTTTTCATTTATTGGTATTTGAAATAGGAAAACATCTTCCAAAAGATGGGTTGTTTTCTGAGTGGCAACATATTTAACAACAATAGGCAGGCGTGCTCACAAAACATTGTTTTAAATCAATGGCATCTGTATAACACGTGGCACTTCTGTTCTGAAACACATGTTATAAAAATGGAGAAAATTCTGCCAAGGACACACAGATTTATCTATGATGACTTTTCTACACACTTGTCCATCTCAATTTTTAAATGAATTCGATCAGATCAGTGCTAAGTTATTGACTTTATCATATGAAATGTGATGGGTTTTTTTAAAATATGCGAGAAATATTGTTCTAAGTTAGACTTATTACGATGTGTCAAATTAATAGCTTGAAATCTAAAGTGTTTTATCTAATATAATATTTGTATTGCCCAAGTTGTAATATGTCTGTGTGTATGTCAATCAAAAGCTCAATAGCGCTTTTTTTTTTTTTTTTTTTTAAATGCCCATCGACTTTCATTTTAAAATTATTTTACTGGTTCAATTAACAATAGGATTGGGCACAGGCATTGCCTATAAAAGCCCTTTCCATATAGAAAGACATACATTTCAAACATATACTGCCTATACATTGAAGATGAAATATATTCAGATAGATGGATACAATGTAGGGTAGGCTGAACCAATATGCCAGTTTTATTTATATGAACATAGAGATTATCAGTCTAATTGGAATACCAGATATTTTAACAGTGTAGATCTAGTGTTTGGTTAGGGCACTTCAAAGTCACTGTCACTACACACAGTGCCATATTAACCAGTTACACTAGAATTGCAGAAAAATAATGATATATAATATAATATGTGGTACAAAACAGTAATAGTAAAAAATCTTCCAGATTTTTTTAAAAATAATCCATGACACAAGAGAGAACACATACATTTGTGTCAATACTTAAATCCATATTTCCCTTTGTGAGAAAATATGTATCTAATACGACATTGTTAATTTCATTAGATAATGAATGAAATAGCCTTTGCCTTTCATTCGCATATCTATGGCAAGTAAGGAAGAAGTGACCTACATCTTTTATATAATTACCACAAGCACAATTTGGGTTATCAGTTATATGATCATTTAATAGTTAATTTGACTCACATTATTCCGCAGTTGACATACTATTATATTAAATTTCCTAGATCCACCATATTTAAAAACGTCAGTACAGTTTGATGGTAGTACAATTTGTGCGCTCTGCTTAATTAATTCCTGTTTTAATTGCCCTAATGAAGTAAGTTGTCGGAAGGTACAGTCTGGCTTGTTCCATAAAGACATCATGCTGGAAAAAATATTTTTGTAGTTCTGCAGAAGTGAGATACAAACATTCTTTTGTGTCTAAGGCGAGGATTGATATCAGTATGAAAATATGGAACAATGCATTCATATAGATGATTAGGACAGTCATGCTGCAGTATCTTAAAAATAGAATACATTGATGATTAGTACGCCTTCATTTTAAACCAACTTCCTTTAAATTAAAGTATGACTGGTACCTCTTCTCAAACCTGATAGTATCCTAAGGCAATCTAATTGAACTGATCAAAGTAGATCACTTTCACCCTGTGTGTAATTATTTCAGACAGCACTAACATATTCTAGTGTTGTTCTTATAAAAGACTTCAATTTCAACAGATTTTATTGACGTTATAAATGTCAATTGGATAGGACATCAGACTAGGCCTATTTAAGTCCTTTCTAAACTTATTAACAAACTTTACAAAAGACTTATACATTATTTCAAGAGACTTTCTATCAAGTTTGTGTTTAAGCATTCGCATTATCTGAAGTTTTGTTCATACATGAAATTAACATGATCTGACCATGATCCATAGCTGTTCAAGAACAGTCCAAGATGCTTATAAGTTTTAACATTAACTAACATCACTATTAGAGAATACCAAGTATGGGTGAGCTGCCTCAGAGTTATTTGTATTGGATATTAATAACTATTCTGTCTTGTTTGGGTTTAAATCTTATACCCCATTTATATGCCCAGAGAGTAAATTTCCTAAGATCTTCCGTAAGAATATCTGCAGCATGCCTACCATCAGTACATTGTGCATGTATCTATTAAAACATAAAGAGAGGTTTCATCAGCAAAGAGTTTGACATGGGAGAGGAGATCATCTTTAAGGTCATTAATTAAGCATTGAACTGTTTTTGTATGGTATTAATGATCTATTTGAATGACACAGCTTTGCAAGCAAACAACATAATGCGCGCTAGCGCATTATGATTTGTTTGCTTGCAAAGCTGTGTTATTCAAATAGATCATAAATACCATACAAAAACAGTTCAATACTTATATTTTCGTTTTCTCTGCCTCTTATGTTCTTTTTTAACTTATAATTTATAATTAAAATTAAAAATGCCCGCATTATCGACAGTCCACACAATTTCGTTCAATAGTTTGAACAGCGTATTGTCGCGTGACGATTGGCAAACAAAGTAGTACTTTGACATTTTAACAAACACTTCAAATTTATTCCACAATTTAGTATCAATACAACTGCGTATGATATGTCTATAGGGTGATTCCAGTTTTTCAATAGAAATCTGAGCTGAAAGTTAGATTTGAAATTGTTTCGATTTTCTCCCGGAACAAATTTCGCGCATGGATAAATACAGTGAACACCGTGAATGGGACCTTGACCTCCACGAGGGAGTTATTTTTGGAAGTTAATTCGAACTTTTCTCTTTGCTCATTTTGTGAAGAATCCAGGCGTGAATGTATTTGTTGATTGTATGGGAACCCGACAACAGTCGGTAGATTCTATAACAGCATCGTTATTTGACATGTCGTCTGAAACTGAGGAACCGTGGATCCGAGACGCGTGAAACTGATAGCGTTTGAAGTGAGTGATCTTGCGACGGAGCACAGGTTCGTTACAAATGTCTGAAATGACGAATGTTTATGTGTGCTGTGACTCATATCAGTAGGTCTATAACATATGTGTCAGTAGGTCTATAGAATATGTGTATTTCAGACATTTATAACGAACCCCTGTTGATCAGTGCAGTGTAACAGACGATATTTCTGATAAATTGCATGAGCGTTAAAATTGTTTCCATTGCCGGCATTGGTGATTTCAACCGATGTGCATTTTGTACGATATTGCAGACCTTGGTCTTGTTTTCGTTGTAATAAAAGTGTTTTTTATTTTATTTTTTATTTTGCACATAAATTTACAATGACATTATCAAATCTCACAATGCCCAGCGATATTTCAGCAGCCGTCATGTTTATTTACATTGGATATTGTAGTTCCGGTCAGTGTTGTAATTAATACGCTAAGAATTGTGTCTCGTGCGGCATGGTAATTATGTCTCGTGCGGCATGGTAACTAAAGTCCCATCAACGTCACAGCTTTCAAAGAGGCTATATAGTGACAATGCCATGCAAATGTAAATATTAGATATTAAAAATAAGTAAGGCCCGAGAATCGACACCTGTGGTACTCCAGCTTTTTCAAGTTTTTAAACTAGACTTATAATCATCTAATAATACTCTCTGTTGCCTATCAGTTAGTGTTACCACTGAATCCAATTAAGAAAATCATCAGAAATTCCATAATTTTTTCAAATTAAGCCACTGTGCCACACCCTGTCAAACGCTTTGCTGATGTCAAAAATTACAATCCTGTCTTCTTTTCCTCTATCAGGTTGTTAAGTTAAGACATCATCATACAGAGAAATTAGGTGATTAACAGTGGAGTCTTTAGGGAGGAAAACAGACTGATTTTTTGAAATGATATTATTATCTGTTAAGGAATTAAAAATATATTTAAAGACAATATTTTTGGAGGATTGTACTAAAATGACATGTTACAGAAATGGGTCTATAATTGCTGGGGTCACATTGCCCCTATATATACTGGGGTTACATTGGCCCACTTCCAGATATTAGGTATGGTACCAGTAGATACTGATTTGTTAAAAAAATAACAAAAGTGGCTTAACAAGAGAGTCAGCAATGCCTTTAATAAAACATGGAGGAATCGAATCAGGAACAGCAGTTTGTTTTACAGTAATAAGATGTAGCGGATCACGAACATCCTGTTCAGTAATGATGATAGATGATAATTTGTTCTGAGGGATAGGGCAGTTAGGTGGAATGTCTAGGTCAGTTTTGCCAGAAGAAGAAACAAATGTGAAATAGGAATAAAACGATTCTGCTTTGTCAACAGGATGAGACTTCAATTTACCATTTAGCACTGACGGAGCATCATTGTAAGAGTTATTGTACATACACATGATAGACCTAGCAACCCGCCACCACTTACCTGGAGGAATAGACTTAGCAACCCGCCACCACTTACCTAGAGGAATAGACTTAGCAACCCGCCACCACTTACCTAAAGGAATAGACTTAGCAACCCGCCACCACTTACCTGGAGGAATAGACTTGCCAATAAGTGAATTGTGCAATTTAAGTAAATAGTGCTGTTTGGCTTTTCTTATAAGGTCAACAACTTCATTTCGCATAGTTCTAAATGTTTGCCAGGTTGTAGCAGTACTAGTATGTTTAGCTCCAAAATGTTGACGATTTCTTTTTCTAATGTGTAATCGAATGTTATTATTCATCCATATTTTATCATTTGGACGTTAAGTTTTAACTTTATGTGGTACATAACTTTCAATACATTTATGGATTTCATTTAAAAGAATATTGTTCATGATCTCAATATCAGCAGTTTCATTCAAACAGGTATCACAGTCAAGGTTATATAGATAGATGTTAGCCTTAACAAAGTCGGTATCCTTGAAGTACATGATAGTTTTTTATGCAGATTTCGTAAGAGTTTTAAAGGAAACATTGCAACTAATTGGAGAATGATCACTACATATTGGAGCATGTGTAGAAGGATTAGTCACTATATTAGTATTATTAGTCATTATAATGTCCAGAGATGAAGAAGAGGTGGGAGTAATTCTAGTAGGTTCATTAATAATATTTGTAATACCATACTTAGTCATGAGTCGCATGATGTGAGAAGTTGGTCGAATATTTAACATATTTTGATTAATGTCACCAATCAGTATATAGTCTTTATCAAGTTTGGTAGTTTTGTCTAGAACCTCATCAAGTTTATTTCAGTATTCTATGACAGAGTTTGGGGGTCTACAGCCAATAAGTAAAGTTTTATGACTAACGGTAATCTCAATCCAAACAATTTCTAATTCATGTTTCTCTAAATCTAATCTCCGTTTAGATATAATTTTATTATTATTATAAATAGAAATGTCTATTTAATCGATCAAAATATTCTTATTTTTAATGTTTTACCTTTTCTGCATATGTATGCTCTATATTGATATTAATGATCATTGCAAGTGTATTATAAAATGATGGATGTATTATATATGTATTACTCGAAGACCTATGTTTTCAAACATCTCAAGCACATTGATGAGTCGTTTCCGCTTCCGTTTAATAACATGTGTTTGTGTGTTATTGTTGTGAGTGTGTGTATGGAAGTTGTATTGTCCTGTCTGTTTTATTGTTATCTCACATTCTTGCTCAACTACTGTTCATATGTCCCGCCTGAAGAAATTTTTAACAGCTGGATGATCGACCGAGCCCACTCTGCCCGCTTTTTCTACATTGACAATGGGTAATATATTAGATTTCCAGGTTTTCTGGACTATGGTAACGGTTGATCACTGGCAGTTTTCTAAGCGCATACATATTTGTATGGAGTTATGTCATGGCTTTCATTACTCTTATTTACACTTAATTGACATGTTTACCTATTTTATCAATATGTCTTACTTTCTTGTTTCGCATTTTATAGTGTTATCCTGTTGTTGTGACATCGAAAGTAATCCTGGACCTAAACATAATCTGAATCTGGTTCATCTCAATGTGCGATCTCTCAGAAATAAAACCCCACTTATTGAAGCCGAGTTTGAAAATAATGATATTTTATGTATAACTGAATCTCACCTAAATCCCCTGATATCTGATTTTGACATTCAAGTACAACCCTTTAATCCAATTCCTCATAGAAAAGATAGAACTACTGGTCCGGGGGGTGGGGTTATAGTGTATCATAAAAATACTGTTGTAACAAAAAGAAGGCTGGACTTGGAAAGGGATGATGTTGAATTACTCTGGTTAGAAGTTTTAATTAATACTCATAAATTTCTTCTCGGGTGTATATATAGACCAGATAGTAATATTGAATACTGGGATAAACTTGATGATACCTTAACAAGAGCTTCTGATACTTCATTGGATATTATACTTACAGGTGATATTAATATTAATATGCTTAATGTACCGCTTAATGATCATTTATCAAGACTCCTTATAAAGCACAACTTAACTAGTCTTATTAAGGAACCTACACGAATAACACCTGCTAGTGCCACTTCTATTGATGTCATCTTTACTAACAACCTAAACTTAATTAAAAATACTTATGTATCACCACCATTCTGTAGTGACCATTCATCAGTTCATGCCCAAATCTCTTTTACTGTATTTAAACAAGTGAATTATAAGAAAACTATCTTGAAATATGATGAAGCTGATTTTGAAAGTATGAATAATGCTCTTCTTAATATTGATTGGTTGAATTTGTCATTAAATCTGGACTCTGATGCATTTAACTCATTCATAATTAATTCAATCATAGAACAAGTCAATAGTTTCATCCCTACCAAAGTTATTACTGTACGCCCAAATGATAAGCCATGGATGAATAACATTATTAGGCTGAAAATGAGACAACGTAATAGAATTCATAGAAAGGCCAAAGTAACAAATAATCCGCACTACTGGGAAAGATTTCGTATACTCAGGAATGAAACTATTGACTTGATTCGTGAGGCAAAAGCAAATTATATCCAAAAACTTGAAAATTGTCTTAATGAAAACATGGTCTCCCCAGACAAATGGTGGAAAATTGCAAAATCTATTACTAATTTCTCCAATAAATCCTCTTCTATTCCTCCTCTTGAACATGATGACCAATTCATTCACCATCCTCTTGACAAAGCAGAAATCCTTAACAATCACTTTACTAATATCTCTTCGTCATCCCCTGACCTTGAATTACCTCAGACAGCACAGCCCTATACTCCATACTCACTAACTAACATTCATATCACTGAACAAGATGTATCTGACCAAATTAATATTCTTAATGTAAATAAACCCCCTGGCCCTGATGGTGTAATCCCTAAAGTTGTAAAAAAATTGAGTAACTCTCTTGCATTACCCCTCTGTCTTTTATTTAATAAAACACTTGAATCAGGAATATTACCAAATAGATGGAAACAAGCAAATATAAATGCTATATATAAAGGGAAGGGTTCATCAAATGATGTTTTAAATTATAGACCAATCTCAATAACCTCATGTTTCAGTAAAATAATGGAAAAAATTGTCTTCAAAAATCTTTACAACTATCTAATAGAAAATTCTATCTTAACTAAGCACCAGTCTGGCTTTATACCAGGTGATTCTACTGTTAATCAACTACTATTTATTTATAATGAAATTGTTAGCAATATGGACCAGGGGAAGGAGCTCAGATTTATTTTTTGTGATATTAGCAAAGCTTTTGATAGGGTGTGGCATAAAGGTCTCTTACATAAACTTAAAACGTATGGAATTGATGGAAATTTACTTTTATGGTTTGAAAATTATCTCTCTGATAGATTGCAAAGAGTCACCACTGAAGGTTATCACTCACAGTTTAAGGGTATAAATGCAGGGGTACCTCAGGGATCTGTTCTGGGACCTTTACTATTTCTCCTTTATATTAATGACATCACTGACAATGTTTCAACTAATATTAAGCTTTTTGCAGATGACACCTCCTTATATGTAATTATAGATGAAAACCCAGCACATGCAGCACAAGTTCTGACAAATGATCTCTCTAACATTGGTGAATGGGCAGGTATATGGGACATCAAGTTCAACCCTACCAAAACTAAATCTGTAATATTTTCTAGAAAACATAACAAACATCACCCTCCAATAACTTTCCAAAACAGCCAAATCACTGACTCAACAGCACATACACACTTAGGACTGACTTTAAAAGATGATGCATCTTGGAATCAACACATTCTGAATATATATGAAAAAGCTTATAGTAGATTAAATATTCTTCGTTACATTAAAACTAAAGTCAATCGTAAATCATTAATTAAAATTTATATAGCATTTATCAGGCCAATTTTGGAATATGCAGACATAGTATGGGATAATTGCACTCAACAATCTAAAGAACTTCTAGAATCTATTCAATTAGAAGCAGCCAGAATCATTACTGGACTTCGATCTGGAACATCTCATAATAAACTTTATAATGAACTTGGTTGGGAAACTCTGTCAACAAGAAGAAATAAACACAAACACATAATGATGTATAAAATAATGCATGGGCTGTCACCTCAATACTTACAAGATGTCTTAAATCCTTTCATTAACAATCAAAACAATAATCCCTATTTCCTCAGACAAACAAGACTGTTTAATCCACCAATATGCAGAACTAACAATTATTTTGACAGTTTCCTCCCTCTAATGTGCCGCACAACTAACACTACTGATAATGATCTCTTAAACTCCCCAACTCTTGCAACCTTTAAACACAAACTAAATAAAGATATTATTATCGATAATGAATCAACCTTAATTTTTAAAACTGAAGGTGATAGACGGGCCAACATTATTCTTTGTCAACTTAGAAACTTATGTAGCAATTTAAATTTTGATTTATTCAATGACCATTTAACTGACTGTCCCTCTTGTGCTTGCTCTTTTGAATATGAAACAGTTTTCCATTACTTTCTTGAATGTCCATTGTATAATGATCTCAGACTTACTTTATTTACTTCTGTTGATAATTATGGAAATCATAACCATATTGATACAAACATTTTTCTACAAGGCTGTCCTGATTGTGATGGACTAACAAACAGACAGTTACTTAATGATGTACAGTTATTTATTGGTAAATCTAGGCGTTTTAATCTCTATATGATCTAACCAGCCATGACCTTATACTTTATACTTTTATACTTTACTATTCCTATTCCAATTATACTCCACAAATAAGTAACTTTACCTACTTTTCTATAAATGTTATTCTTCTACGGACATAGGAGTTTTAAGTTGAGCATGTTTGTTTGTTGTTGTTTGTTGTAAGATTTGTTCAATCTGTCTTGTTTTACAGTTTCCATCTTATACATTGAATTACACATAGACTAGCTATCTATTTTCATATTAAACTACAATACCTTAACAGTTTTGGCGACTGTGACCTGTGCATATATTTGCACATGGACTTTTGGTCAATGTCTGCCAATATCTGTGTGATTTGATAGCTATATAGCTTATATACAATTGTAAAATGTTATAAAAATAAATAATACCTGTGGAAGTGTTTTGTGTGTGATGTGAGAAGTGTGAATGTATTTGTATTTCAGTTATGTTAATTAAGAAGGAGTTACATCCCTTTAATATATATTTTTTTATAATTTTCATTTCAAAATTGATGTATTAACTTAATCAAATAAAAATAATAGAATCCATTAATTTAGCCACCGCTGGAGAGAATTTATAAAGGCTTTGCCTGTTATTCCATCCAATTGACTTGTATCATCTTTGTCAATAAAATTTGTTGAAATGAAATAGAAAGTCCTCCACCTCTTCTATCAATTCTGTCTTAACGGAAAATATGAGAGTGATCAGATAAGGAAATAGCATTGTCAGGGATAGTCTACTCCAACAGTGTTAGAGGTTTTACACGGCGATATACTTTTGATAGGCGCCGTGTAACCTCTAACTGCCCATAGCTGATTTTCCCGATGCTGACGATCAGATTTTCAACGTTCGGATTTAGAAAAAGTATATAGTGTTTACATGCATTTATTATTTCATTTGAGTCCAATAAATAGTCTTTTCCATAAATTCGTGATTAAATGAAAAGAATTCGTGTCAAAGACATAAATAATAAGTTGTTCCTCTTTCAAAATTGAATCGGACAACATTTGCCGTGATTTTACGGTTAATACAAAAATGGAATACATGTAATGTTCTACAAGCGGAATACAAACAAACTTCGTATCATTTCGTTCCGTATGAAATCCCTCCTGCTATTTTGTATTAACCCAGGAATCCATTTTTTTTAAAGTAGGTCAGAGAAGTGCTTCACCAACATGGACACATGTATTTTGAGTGTTCTATTCCTTAATATACTATATATTTGTGTTTGTGGCATCCATATGGGATATATATTTTATGAACCGTGAGTAGACATCGTTGTCATTAACTGTAAACCACTTAAGTGAGTTAATCAAGCAGATTTAATCCGGGCGGAATCTGCATCAAGAATTAGTGCTTCGGAAATAAGAGGTCACAGTCGGCAAAATCATATCATATAGAAAAAAGGGCGGACCAGCGATCTCCTATTTTATAGGAGTAGGATAGAGTCATTAAGATGAGTTTCTGTGAGACAGATGATGTCATGATCAGCAAACTCTGTCTCGAGGATATCATGCAGTCTTACTTCTGAGTGAGCATATATTCAAATGAACTATTGAAATGTCGCCATAGATTACATTATTTCCAATATCATCTGGAGGAGGACCTTGATTGGAATGGATATCCATACACAGTAATGGAGGGGGG
>NW_018408424.1:22700-52234 GCF_002113885.1 Mizuhopecten yessoensis
AATTGAAATATACTTTTACAAATTCGAAATGATTTACATCTGGTATCAGGGCTTTCTAACTGTTTAGTTCAGCTACGGCTGTAGAAACAAGTGGAGTGGATATTCTATCCACAAATCTAATTACTGCCGACGTGCTTGATATTGACAAAACCCTATGGAAAGCCCTGAAAGCTACAGGGAATGGCGATTGTCTTTACAACAGCGTTTCCTTTTTAATGAAAGGTTAGTAGTTGTCTTCCTTTTATGCTGAGGTATTCTTTAAACAGGCGCTGACCATTTATTTTATTTGGTTTTAATCTTTAAGTTAACTTCATGCACAAAAACATGTTTTCTAAAGTTTTAACAGCCCTCCCCCCCCCCTACACCCCAAAAAATAAAATAATGGTCAGAGCCAATGGCAATTTTCAGAATGAAAATTTGTTTTTAAAACCGAATATTGTTTTCATACATGCGAAACTAGATTATAAATGTACTACGTGTCGAGTGACTTAACTTTTCTGGTCCCCACATTTTAATCTAATCAAGAAATATTTTTCAAATTGCATTGACTTTTTTGTGTATACACATAATATGTAGGCAACACACATATTTGACTGACCAGGAATTTTCTTTCCAGTACACAAAAAAGTCTTTGGGCCATACTTAAAATATGTCTTTTTCTTCTTGTTAATTAAACATAAAAACCATCCTCAGAACACGGGTAATCGCTTCCGAGACGTTCTAGAAAACACAATTTTTTGGGGGGAAATCCCCCAAAAGGGGGAAGACCCCCTCCCATATCCTCCCCCTCTTCGCGCTACGCGCTCGGAGTGCTGCCTTCGGCAGCACACCGTTGACTATTGAGAAAAAATTCTCGGCGCCCCCTATTAGGAAATCCTGGATCCTCCCCTGACACTGCTATATATCATCCCAGCCACACACTTCTTAACACCAGCACAGAGGTTCTTAACCATTGCATTAAATGAGAAAAATAACAGTATTTGGCAGACACGATGCACAACAGCAATATAAACAAGATCAGGTATTGGTTCAAGGAAACCGACTTTAATTAAATATATCTTATCTTATCTTCGCTAGCCAAGGGTTACAAATGTACGATCATGGACGATCCGATTTAAAGAGTAGGTAGATCGTACCGGATCGTAACCCTTGGCTAGCGAAGATAGGATTACCTCGGTACCGTCAAGTTTTATAAGGTTTTAGAATATTATTAAACATCGCATAAAAAGTGTTGATATTATTTACTGGTTTGTGTAGGTTCAGTGTTAACCGAAATTATTACGATTTATGTCAATAATTATATTACTCAAAATCCCGACACCAAGTCCCTGTGGTTCGGATGTTATTTTTACCGAAAGTTGATGTAAACCTCTAAAACGTGTAAAATTACTCTGGACACATCAATAAAGGTTTAAATATAACTGTAATGAATCCTCAGGTCCCTGTGGTTTCCCGTTCTCCCCCAATCCAGCACTGATCATGAGTGCCTGTGATATATAAAGAGTCCTCAAAGCCTCACGAATTTTCCTGTTGTCAGCGATAAATCACGAGAGCTCTTGAGTAGCGGCCATGTGATGGCCATGTGATCGATTCGTATGCAATAGCTCTTCCGATAACTTACGGAAAATGTTACTGGTGTCGGTGAAATTGTGAATTTATTTCGGTGTTTTCTACAAAAAGTAATATATTTGATCCTTATTGTTGCCATTCAATTCCGTGATACTAGCAGACTGCCTGACAGTCTTAGTCTTAGCCACTGCGTGACGGTGTCGGCTTCACCATCACAATGTTACCGTGAAGTCAGTAGAATATAATTCGCACAATAAATGTTTACTGTCATGTTTGTAACGTTAGTTCATTGCTAGACACTTTGAAAAATACGATGTCCGGCTACATGTTGCTTTACACACATCAGAAAACTGCCGGTCAGGTGCATATGTCAAAGAAGATAGAAAATGGCTTTGATCTGAATGCTGAAATATTGAATTTAAAAGTTAAAATGCAGAACACAGTTTGCTTTTCTTTCACAGCTGATTATTTCTGTCCTCTTGTTCAATGTATGTTTCCAGATTATATTACAATGCTCAGAAATTTAAATGAAAATGAACAAAGACAACTGTAATCCTTATAAACTCATCAAAATCCACAGTTCAAAGTTTATGTCTCCTAACTCGAACATCAGTAGTACTCACTACTGTGGCTGCTGTGAATATTGACATGTCCAACTGAATTGCGAAATTTAAAGTAAAATCTGCTTTTGCAGTTCATCTCAATAAATTGTATGTTATAATATTTTGTTTTTTAAACTTTATGCTACTATATATATATAGCCATATTCAATATAAACAAAAATCTCTGCCAAAATCAAAACAAAGTTCCTTACTTAATGATTTTGTGCTTTTTCTCATTGATTTAGTTGAATAGGATAAGTGTTTTTGTCGTGAAAAACGCCGCGAATAAAACCTCCCTTATTTTAGCCCCAATTACCTTAAAATGATTGTAAAACTCACAGAATGGTCTCCGAGAAGTTTGGCATGTATGTATACTACTGGTCAGGACAAAGAACTATATAGAAACTATTTACCTCTGGTGCTGAGTTGATTAGGTATACAAAAAGTGTTCATTGGTCTGTCACATCTGCCAAGTAAATCCTTTATAACCTCAGCGGGTACTGTATATGTCTCCGTCACACAGTGCTCGCAGCACAGGTGTTTGAAATTCTCACTATAAACTGAGATAAAAACCATATAAAAAATAAGGGTATTCCTATATATTAAAAATGAGATAAAAATCATATAAAAAATAAAAATACCCTTATTTTTTATGATTTTTATCTCAATTTACAGTCAGAATTTCAAACACCTGCTCGAAGGATATGTTTACTGGTTAATAAATAAAAATAAAAATAAAATATACAAATTTGATATAGCGCCCTATCTAGCTAACATAAGCCACTCTAAAGCGCTTCAACAATTGATTACATTTGATATAAGACACACGGAATTAGATTAATATTTATAAGGGTTATTGTGGTAAAAATGCATATTTGTATGATATTTACAATCAGTTTATGTATCACGATTAGAAAATATTTACCTCTTTTATAAATCCTCCACCATCTTCATTCAGTTTCGGTTTGTAAAAACACTTAGAGTTACTTCCCTTCCATTGACTGAGAGTGTGGTGTTGTCCCATTTTCTCAACTGAGTTTCGTTTATTGTTCATATGTTAATATAACAATCTTTATCGAATTCTCCTCTGTAGACAATATCTATGTTATCTCTGATGATAGGGAAACTATTGCTAAAATGATTTTGTACTGAACATATACAGTTGGGAGCAAAGTATCCTTTTATTAAAGTAGTATGCGTTAAAATATAATAACTATAGAGCATGATTACCTATTAAATTACAAGTACATACACCAGCTTGGTCCGTGGTTCATGTACACATATACTGTATTGGGGGTTTAAAGTTTATAATACTTTGTCGTATATACCTATTCATTAAAGTTCATTTATAGTTTTAACAGTATGTATATGGGGGGGGGGGGGGGGGGGGTGTTAAAGCACCGTACTACTGTAGAAATTGTGTCACAATTTTTCAACGGTAAATCAATTGTAACTTTTTGAATTTTCTTAATTTTTTTTTTTTTAGCAAGAATATGTTTCTAGCAAGGATTTAGATGTCATCCAAGTCCGTGTTTTAGTAAGAAAATAGACTTAACTACATACGAGTCTATCGTTAAAAAACCCTCAGAATAAACATAAAATGTCTAAAAAATATATAAATGTTTATTTTCGAATCAAAATAAACACCTACTGGTATTGTCAGAGGGCATTGCAGATAATCTTTCCACAGAGTAATAAATATGTGCCTTACCAATTTGTTTTGAAGTATTCAAAATTGTATTTTCCTTGGTGCAAACGCCCTTCTAGTGCTTTAATTGTAACACCTATGCCCTATCGCTTTTATGGACCATTGACCTTAAAGATTTGAAATAGTATAAATGTCTATCAATTGTATATCTATCTCTGTAATTATTTACAATTTGATTAACAATACCACCCGTTCCTATCACCATTGATATCAGTGTTACCCTTGGGTCAGAATAATACAGGTCCGCCCGTACATGATTTGGCTCTGATGTGATAAATGTTTGTCATACTGAAAAATCTAAATAAGTTGTTTTAAAAATATTTATATATAAATGTGGCTAATCATTTTAGATTACATACATGAATCTTAATCACTGCATATTTAACGGTGGAGGAACCTGTACTAACACAGTTTGTTCCTTATGTATCGTATACTAACCCGGTGGGTTTATAAATCACTACAGTGTAACTGTGATTGAGGTCAGATAAATGACACTAACACATCTTTGCTTCTGTGTAAAAATAATTTGCATGGCGAAATGTTCCCGCAAGACATACATAGCAAACCTCCAATGAATGGAGAAGGTTGCTGTCTCTTGTATAGAGGCTGAATATTGAGACCCATGTAGATGTCTTTGACCCGGTTGAAAAGACGCCAAGCGGAAAAAAACCGAAACGACGAAAAAATGAACACCCGCCAAAGCGAAATAACGAAATAAGGCCAAACCGAAGTTAAAATAACGCCAAAACGTAGAAATAAAGTGGTGTCTTTCCTCCCTCCTTTTGGCGTTATGACGTTATGACGTTATATTGACATTCTGTATGCTTAGACCCATTGACAAAAATTACATTCATAAATGCATAACACAGGTGTTCATAGAATCTCAGCACGTGGGAACTGATAGTAACCTGATCACACTGCGTAGTAATACACTACAAAAACTAACGCGATTCATTCAATATGTCCATAAACCCATTGTTGTTATGACCTCATAAATGTTGAAAAAATAAAAATCATTCCTTAAATGACGTTTTGTCGCTTGGCGTCTTTTAGCGGGCGATAAAGCAAAAAGACGGAACCATACCAAAGAATAGAAATAAAATGGCGTCTTTTCTCCCTCTATATGAATTAGATGTTATGTAATACTTATTGTAGTCAATACTATATTGTTTCCAAGTACTTTAAAAATACATGCGAACGGGAAAGAAAACTAATGTACCATTTTTGTGGTTATTTTATAAAGAATGTTATGGCGTACTTGTACATACTGAGTTGAGAGAATTTTTATTCTCTTACTTGAGAGGAAGAGTGGATGCTCTGTCCAGTTTCAGTGCATCCTCGCACGTGAACTGATGTTCAGAATCTGTTTCAAAAGCATAACAGTAGTAGTACATTCCCAGGAAAAAGAGTCTACAATATGTAATATATTGAGAAGTCGAATATATTGACATTGAACGGGGTGTTTAGAGAACAAAGAAATGTGGCAAACCAATTAAAGTCTGATTCATACTTACCCCACAGTAACTTACCTGTGTGAAAGTTACCTGCCTGACTTGTAGCTTTTCTGTGTATGTGATATGTACGGTATTTTTGGATATATATTTTAACAGTAGCCTAAAGGGTACATGTAATACTTAGAGTAATTATAGTCACATAGGTATGTACCAAGTGTTTATGATGACAGGTGTATATGTATAAGGACAGATGATGGCTGTGGGCTATGATGTAACATATGTACTGGAAAACGTATTTAACGGAGTGCATCCCAAATCCAAGGGGTTGGGAATTGGCCTTGAGAAGGGACAGGTCAATTTGGACCCAGGTTCAGAGAGACAGCGTATGGGGACACTGGCCATGGTTTGGCACTGGCCTAGTTACTTAGCTCGAAGTCAGAGACACAACGTGAAGTATTACCATACGTAGAAGAGATGTTGTAATCACCTGGCCTAGTTACTTAGCTCGAAGTCAGAGACAAAACGTGAAGTATTACTATACGTAGAAGAGATGTTGTAATCACCTGCACTTGACGTTGTAATGAGATGTTGTAACCACCTGTACTTGAGATGTTGTAATCACCTGTACTTGAGATGTTGTAATCACCTGTACTTGACGTTGTAATGAGATGTTGTAACCACCTGTACTTGACGTTGTAATGAGATTGTCGATTAACGTCTATGAATAAACATAACTATTATCAACTGTTACGTGTGTTAACGGCTGCTGTGTTACATACTTCTAACATCTAGGAATTTAGACTAATTTCTTTTTTTTTACAGTTTAATTATCAACTGTTAAACACCACATTCTTAGTCACACATTATCATTCTTACTAGGTATTTAGGCATCTTATTAAATGTTACAATAATTAAGAAAAGTTTCATTTTATAACTATTTATATTATTATTTTAATTAATATGTTTAAAGTAAAAATTATTACAAAATAAAAAACACATTTCATCTTATTATATGTCATATCAGCAGCATAAGGACTACAGAATGGATATAATTAATATTGAAATATTTTGAATTACCATTTGTTATTAAACATTTGAAAGTCTTATATGATGTATTATTAAAATATATATGATCAGCTTCCAGCTTAGATAGAACACCACCCTACTAGATAGAAGGGTTAACCACGTAAACACGTAATTTTCGAAATTACCATCTACTGAGAACTCTAATCACTTCCAATGTTTTAAACAAAAGGAACTACATTTTTCACATCTGAATGCCCGATCCATTTTACCTACAATCAGTGAACTCCAAATAGTAGCTAACTAGTCCAGAGCATCGATTTTATCTATAACCGAAACCTGGCTGGATAGCTCAGTGACTAGTCCGAATTATTCTGACGTTTTATCGACTTTTTTCATATCGGTCAGGCGGCGATTAACGACAGACCGATATGAAAAAAGTCGATAAAACGTCAGAATAATTCGGACTACTCAGTGACTAACTCTGAAATTAACATTGAGGGATATAAAGTAGTCAGAAAAGACAGGAAAAAGACAGGGGGCTGAGTATGCACACACATAAGAGACGATCTGGCGTTTACAACTCTGAATCTGGAGGATAATGAATTGGATGAAACTCTTTTTATCGAAATACACTTGCCTGAAACCAAACCTATCATTGTTGGCACCTGCTACAGACCACCCAAACAATCTGATTTTATAGAACAGTTTGAAAAAAATATTGCTGCAACTAAGAGCAGACTGCGAAATTATTATTCTTGGAGACTTCAATATTTGCTGCCTTGATAAGCAAGGACCTTTATATCAATCGTATACCAATGTTTTGAAATTGTTTAATTTTAACCAAATTATCATGCATGCTACACGGTTAACAGAAACCAGCAAATCACTTATTGATCACATTATCTGTAACAATGAAAAACGCATTAGTCAGTCAGGTGTTATCCCTATTGGTATCAGTGACCATTTTTTAACATCCTGTACCAGAAAAACCAGCAAAGGTGTTTTTAACAGGCACCATAATGTAACTAAATACGTTCAACCAAAAATTATGACAAAGATGTGTTTGTTAAGAAATTAGCTGAATCCAACTGGGAAGACCTTTTTAATGGTAAAGATGTTAACGAGTCATGGACCACTTTTTGTAATATATTTATGATGGTACTTGATGAAGTTGCCCCAGTAAAACAGGTTCGCATTAAACAAAGAACAGAACCATGGATGTCTGCTGAAATTTTGGATCTTATCAAGCAGAGATATTCATTTTTATTTACATTTAAAAAGTCAGGTAAAACTGAAGATAACAAAACTTTCTGCTTTTACAGAAATTTAGTTCAAAGGAATTGTAAAAAAAGCCAAGGTTGATTATTTTGATGAACAAATATCTGAAAATAAGAACAGCTCTAAAATATATGGAAAAGATTTTTAAAACTTGGCTAAAAAAAGGATACAAAATCCGATGCAAAAGTCGTACTTAACATAAACAACAAAAATTGCCATGATGGATTTTTTATTGCTAATTATTTTAACTTATATTTTACAACTATTACTGCCAAACCTGTGGAAAGACTGCCAAGCTTTAAGGGAATTTACAATACTACTTCTTATTTATTTAGAGAAAACTTTCATTTGAAACATACTAGTGAATAATTTGTGTTTAAAGAACTTTGTAATCTTAAAACTTCTAAAAGTACAGGCCTGGATAGCATTCCTGCTCGCTTTCTTAAAGATGCAGCATCAGTGTTAAAAATTCCAATTACTTTTCTTATAAATACATCTATATCTGGAAGTAAAGTACCTGAAGGAATGAAAATGGCAAAAGTAAAACCTCTATTCATAAATGTGACAGATTAAAGGCTGAAAACTATCGACCAGTCTTTATTCTCTGCAATGTATCGAAAGTACTTGAGAGGGCAGTATACAAACAACTGGAAACATACCTTATTTCGAATAATTTAATACATGAACCAGCAATATTTTATTGATTATAGCCTATGGCACATGTAACATTTTATATCTATTTTTATAAAAGAAGTGTCTTAGAGTCTTATCAAGTTATCAATATATACTATATAATTATGTAACTATTTTTATGAATTGAATTGATTTATTTAGATATAAGGGACCCCATTTGAATTGAGCCACAATGTGAATTTATGTGTCATCCCAGGTAAAGGCCTAAATTAATCTAATGCAATCCAGTTTTAACACCTGACTGATTACTAGTTTTATGGCATAAATAACTAATAAATAACATCTCATTCTGTGATAATATATCTATTTATGTCCAATCTGCAAAATGTGATAAACGTGTATTATTTGCCTTTTACCTGAATAATTATTATTATTATTATTAACCACAGGTAAAACAAAGGTAAATACAGGTAATTACTGCCAATACTACTCAGAAACCGACTATAATTCTTCTAACAACATTCATCCCCAATGTTATTATAAAAAGTGGGGAACTGAGAACAAGCCCAATGAACGTATGTCAATATATGAAAATGTTGTGGAATAGTTAAAATATATATAGTGTTTGGTGAAGCAGTCACATTCCAGCTGCTGGATCTTGAGTTTTTAATCGGCTGGATACCGTAGCTCAAAAGTCTGTGGGATAAAATACCAAAAAACATAAATCTATCGGACAATAAGCTACGGTTCCCGCTGCTAGTACATGTATCAGCGCAAAGAAAGCACGTGGCACTTGGAAGCGTATCAAAATATCAGATAGCTTAATATAATTACTGTTCATGTATATATGCATTACGTCGTATTCTTTGAGTTTTTATTTTCAGGATAACAAAATGTACAGAGGTAACTGTCCATTATGCTTTCCAGGACGTTGAATGAATTGTTGGCAATTAAGGATTACATGAAATACATGTTTGAATAAATAAATTACATTGTATCCGGTGCAGCCACTTTGTCAACATAGTGCAACATTCAAATTGTGGAAACAATTGCTACCATTGCGCAAATGCCTATCGCGCCTTTTGAGAGCCAATCAATTTTATGACTTACACCCATCAGTACTGTTTCAATACTAAAACAACTGAAATCTGCAAATAGGCTTTGATTACTTGTAACTAGTGTTTGGTGATAATAACCTGCCATGGGATTTGCAATATGTACATATGTATTTAGACATGCGCAAACGTCTTTTATATCCGACAAGATATGTTTATTATGACCTTGACTCACACATGCTGACCTAGACTGTCTTATCGATTTGTATTGGGCTGTCTATGAGATCATTACATTATGGAAATGTTGATAGGAGAGATTGCTTCATAAATTATAATAAATCTTTTTTACCCCTTTTGGTCAATAAATGTTTAAAGTCAAAAGTATATCAATAATTGTTGTCACGTGATTTATAATATACGCCACCTTTCAGTCTCAACGATGCGATAGTGTTGCACATGTGCCAGAGCAGATAAGAATCACAACAAGAATCTGATTACCTTTCAAGAATTTATTTTGATGACAAACAAATAAGACACTTATATTGTACATTGCTTTTTCCTAGGGGTATTTTTCGTCCACGTTGTACCTGTCCGTACTCTTTAAAATTAACTTTAAAGGGGTGGATGGGGGAGTTGTTGGGTGTGCCGAAGGTGGGGGTTGTAAGATTAGAAAGACAATTGTTATTCAAGTAACAGAATGATCATTTACATTTCCTCTGCATCCTTCCATTTTTTTAAAATGCATTGAGAAGGCAAATGCCGTTATGAGACTATAAAAAACATTTTGCTATTGTAACGTCATCAATCTCTATTGTGACATCACCAATTTGTTTGTTGTCAAAACTGAATTTGCTGTTCAAAGAACTGTTCGAAATACATGTAACTGAACAAAGCGTAACTACTCTATCAAAATGTAAGTGAAACAAATATCACAGTCGTTTACCCAATGGGTTCCTCAAATATTTCTATCATTTTCTCCGAATGTTTGAGAGATTGATACATTGAGTGAGCGATCGGGAGTGGGTTATTCACTGGTAGCCCCTAAATGCTCACAGCTGTGTTTAGAACCTCTTGAATTAAGTCTTTAATATTAAGAAATCACGGTTTAATGTTTCACAAACAATTCAATTTCAAACGGAACAATACACTAAGTCAGACTAACGACAGTCTGTTGCATTACCCTATGTTCTCCGCAAATAATTTTTACTTCAATCATCTTAGTTTAGTTTAGTTTAAACATATTTTATTTGAATAAATCAAAAGGAATTGGACACAAGTTATTACAACTTAAAAACGCCCGTTTCATTAGCAATTACATAATGGTATCAATAATGCAATGGGCAGCATACTATATACAATAATATTTATAAATAAAAATCACATTAACATACATAGATGGAAATATATATTATTTACAGACCAGTACCTACTTCAGTGACTTTTACATGATATACAATTACAGTTTTAATAATTTGGCAAAGTAATGTCGTAATAATACAAACATTGGCAAAGTAATGTCGTATTAATACAAGCATTGGCAAAGTAATGTCGTATTAATACAAGCATTGGCAAAGTAATGTCGTATTAATACAAGCATTGGCATAGGAATATGTTGACCTTTAACACATCGCATAATTGCTAAATGATGATGTATCAGAGTAACAGACGAAATATGAAATTGTTGGGAATAGTAACACGTATAGATATAATATAAACACTAAATTCAGCATATGAAATCAAACTTCTTCAGACAGTGCTCTCTCTCTCTCTCTCTCTCTCTCTCTCTCTCTCTCTCTCTCTCTCTCTCTCTCTCTCTCTCTGAAAAAGGCCAAACAGAAACTCGATCTCATCATATAATTTCAACATTAAAATAATTATTCAAAACGTTTTGTATTTTTTTTATATATTCTTGTACAAACTATCGTTTAGCTTCGTTATCCTTCTGACTTAGTATTTCAGAACATACAGATCAATAAAAACACCATATCTAGATACCTTTCTGAACAATGTAGCATTTATCAAATCGGTTACACTGAAAAAGATAGTGATAGTTGTTTTCTACCAGATAAGAACAGTAACAATCGTGAGATAAGACTAAATTAACTTTAAAGAGATCTGCAATCAAAGCACTATAGCCGTGACGAAGTCTAGCATGTATTACGTCTAACTTTCTGTTGCCTACATACAGTTTAGTTACAGGTTTGTTTCGCTTAGAGATTTGAATTTAAAACCTTGATATTTGTTCTGCAGTACTTAATGAAGTGTCTAGTGAATTCCATAATTTTAATGTACAGGGAAGGAAATATTTTTCATATAATACTAATCGACACTTTGGCATTACTTAGATTATAGCAATTACTGAGGTATGACGTGTTGTTCCTCTACTAGAGTTTCAGAATCGGGATCCCCTCTATGAATTACCATTTTTTTCTACTTGATACGCATGGTTGATCTCGCCGTTTTTCATCTGAACCGCGTTACCGTTTTTGTTATGTGCGCCATATACCTCCTCAGTGACACTAAGAGATCGATCGGGACCAAATAACGACAGTACCACGGGTAAGACGAGAACTGCGTGAAACACGCCAAATATAATCACGAGAGTCATCACTTTAAAGAATGACACAAACACGTATGATTTAGAAAATATCAACATAAAAACTCCAAGGATGGATGTAAATGCGCCGTTAAAAATAGGTCCTCCCGCTCGGATAACGGCCGTGTTGACACGTGCGTTCCTATCCGTGCCGTCGGCCGTCATAAACGCGTGACAAATGTGGGCGGAGAAATCTACAGAAAAACCGACACTCATGATAACATGAATCATTGTTATGGAACTTAAAGAGAGGCCCCAATGATGCATGAAGCCTACCAAACCTAAAATAATCGACGCCATCGAAACTGTGACGAACAGAATGATTTTCGGACTGGGCATAAATAAACACGTGATAATAAAAACGGCAAGGACAGCCACACCAACCGTCTGTAGTGTGTTAGGAAGTACAGCCACGAACTGCTCAAAGTAGATAAACCAAGGTGAGAACGCGAACACATTTAACTCAGAGTCGGAAGCGAATTCGCGCATGCGCAACATTAAACCTCCCTGGTCTTGTGATGTTTTTACATTTCCGGTAAACAAGTGAAACTTGGCAGCAATGATCTTTTCAATTTTTTCATCGAAAACGACATCATTTTGAAAGGCTTTGTACGTTTTAACGAAACTATGTACAGATTTTACAAATGTTTTCTCAGACACGTTTGATTTTCTGTCATAAAATCCTGTTTCCTGCATTGTTTTCAGCCAGTTTATTTCGTATCTATTGTCAATTTTGTGGTCAGATTTAACGTTACTCATTAGTGTTTGAACTGAATCAAAAGTACGCGGGTTTGAGAAATCGTTATGCTCTGGAACAATAAATGTCACCAACATCTTCAGGTCAAAATAGTGATAGTTCCATTGATTAAACCGATAATAATAGGAATCTGGGGATACTAAGTTTTTCAGTTTAAGACCCTCTTCTAAATTGCATGCTCCCCAAATAGAGACAGCTAGATATATAACATACGTAACTAAAGTAACGATTTTTGCTGGATTAAATAGAGCAACTTTTGGAAGAAAGAGACGTGGAAATTTTTCAAAGACACTTTCGTATTCTTCTCTCGATTTAGGCGGTCGACCGGTGCAGCAGTACAGGTGAGTTGTGGACTTGTTAGCTTTCCTACTCTCCTCCCCTGTCATCAATGGAATGCACGTCAGGCAGTGACGGTTCTGAGCCACACGTCGCTCGTGCAAAACCATGCACGCGAGGAAGAAGGTGATGACGTTTATGTAGCATAAGGCGACAGCGACACCTAGCAAATAGAAAATGGAATTGGGTGAAATTCAAGTTGTAGCAAATATGGTTGTAGGCGTTGAATAAATGACAGAATTAATAATGATGTGATTTTTGTGATATTTTATGCGCTCTCTGTGCTATTTGAACTGAATTGCTTCTGAATGCACAATTTTACTTAAACATACAATGTGGAGATATAATTTTCTTCATGCAAAAATAAAATAAGTCCAAAATATGAATATTCAAACTTATATTTTACCTGTGTAAAAACAGAAGTTACGGACGCTTTTGAAAACTGACAACGTCCCAGCCATGAAGGCAATGAAGTCTGTGAGGGAGGTAATTGTAATGGCCACGCCGCTGGTTTGCAATGTGAATGCTATTCTATCTTCCACGCTAGCCCCAAACGGTGCATCGGCCAAACTGGACATCAGGATATACATATCATCAACGCCTATACCTGTTGGTAAACATAAGAATATAGTTTTAAAAATGAATAAACAACACTTATCTTACAATACGTATTTGTAAATAGGTGGGAAACATACATGTACTATTAGGTTGACAAGATCGGTGCAATCATATATGCTGAAGTGTCAAACAGAATGAAATAATTAATTTACCTAGGATAAGGAACGGCATGATTCCAACCATGTTGACGAAGTCCACACCGATGGCAGAACAGAATCCGAAGGAACCCATGATTGCTAGTCCGGCCGGAAGTACGCCTGCCCTTCCCAGGTTACCCCTCTGTGAGACCCAATTTCCACCGACGGCAACAATGGAGGCGTAGGTGATCATGAGGGAAAATGTCACCGAGAACAGTCCGACATCACCGCGCGTGTTGTCGTTGAGCTCTTGACTAAGTGAATCAGACATAGAATAAGCTAGATCAATATTGTACAAAGCGACTGACGCCATTTTGTCTAGATACTGTATCTCCCAACGCTTTGATAGGGACTTGTAGGCCGTAGTGTCCTGTCGAAGGTTATACTGCATCTTGATACCTGTAGCCGACAACAACGAACCGTTTATAAACTTAGGTTCTCCCAAAGTGCTGATCCCAAACAATATGTCATCTTCTACTTGTCCCAATTCAAATTTTGTCCAAAAATCGTCGGTGAGTACGAACAAGCCATCAACAATACACATGCCATCACGCCTGGCACACAAACTTTCGTAGTTAAAAACTTCGCCATCGTCTGCCGTCACAGAAGTGTTTCTAATGGTGGCAAATAGGTTCTTAATATCTTCAATATAAGTCTTGTTGAGTATGTTGCCGCCTGTCTTTGGTCTCACAATGACCTCACCATAGAGACCAAGGTCATTCAAACTATGGTGCTCAAAATTGGTCGCACTCGCATCAGGGAAGATTCGTTTGGCCTCAGCTCGATCTCTCTCCGCCTGACTGTCTGTGGGATTGTACAATCTTTCAAGATTTGTATCGTGGGAGAGCCAGTATATATTAATTCCCAGAATTCCGTTCAGCATTACACTAAAGATGATGGCGGACCATGGCCTTCGAGAGATGAAGCGCCCGTAAGAGACGAATGCCCCGGATACTTTGTTTTCTACTTTTCGATAGAAATCCATTCCTGAAACTACAAAAAATAGACATATAGATGACAAACTATATAAAACAAAAGCAAACATTAGTTGAAAAATCTAATCAACAACAGGTAGGTGAACATGTAAGGTAATATGTTGGGATATATTATATGAGTCGTGACTAACAGGGTACAGAAACATTATAGGCAGTTAATAGCTACAGACAGGTGGCATAATGCCAAACAATTTCGAGTTCTCCGTGTAGAACTTATGAAAAACGCGAAAGCTACACGTTCCTTCTTCGTTCTTACCAACAAATTGAAATTTCAGCGTTTTATATCCGAAGCAAATATGAACCGATATTTGCGCAGTTAGACTCATATGAAAGTTTGTGCCATTCCCGACTGACCCTTGGTTTTCCTCCATCTCTAACATATTTTTCTCACTTGAATGTACTTAACCGTCCCATTCGAACGCGCCGAAAATTGTTTGCGTCTTTATGACTCCTGTCAGTATCAAAGCAAATTTAAATCGTAAATCATTATTCGCAAAGAGAATGAACAATATAATAGAGTCTGATGTATTCCCAAACAAGCAACAGTCAGCATATCAGAAGAATCTATGCAGTCTTTGTACTGCGTTAAATTTGCAGGAATGTGTATATTATAATATGGAAAATGGTTCAGATGTATATGTGTCGTTTTTAGATAGCTCTAAGGCGTTTGATACCGTTTGGCACGACGGTCTACTAGTACAATTGTATGATATTGGCCTTACTGGTAAAGTGTGGAATATTTTAAATGTTATGTACACGGATATACACTATGGCCCTTGTACGTTCTGGGGCACATCAATGCTCACTAAACGCATTAACTGTTGCTAAAATTGTAAAAAAGAAAGTCTACCTGTCTGCGGTTTACGGATGTGAACTCTGGGTACTTTCAAATACTGAGTTATTGATGTTAGAGAGAGCCCAACATTTTATTGTTAAGTCAATCCAAGGTTTCGGGAAAAGAACAAGAACTGATATGTGCACTTCTTTAATCGGATGGTTTTCTACAGAGGCCTATATCAATATTAAAAAGCTTTTGTCTTTAGGCAGGATCTGCAGAGTATTCGTTTGGAGGTATTTTATGTATACAGTTAATAATAGTTATAGTCAAAAGGGTTATATACCAGACATTGTCAGAATACTAAAGAAGTATAATATAAATTAAAACATTGTACTATTTCTAGATGATGGTGTTTTTCCAAATAAAATGTATTGGAAATCATTGATTTATTAATCGGTAACAAATTATGAAACTCATACATAGACGCAAAGAATGTCTAGTGACACAGACCTAACACGATTGTTACATGTATTGCTACATGACTGTCTAAAACCTCATTATTTATGGAAATTAGCTTGGCGTCATACACATTTTCTTGACAATATCGGATATATAATGAAATTGATTGTATCTATACGTGTAAGTAAAACATACAGCTTTTATGACATCATTGTGGCTATTTCTACACAGATTTTGTATCTCATGTGATTTTGCATTGTTCTGTAACAGAAAATCTTCGTAACAATTTATGGTGAATACTTGCCTGCATTTCAAGTATTGAACTCAGTATTCATTAACTCATATTTTACTAGGAGGCCCAACGACCTATCATTTTAATGAAATTGATTTTAAAGAATTTAGACTAGAATCACGATTGTTATCATTTTGTAAATAATGTATCATTCATGTATTATCATGCTCTTCAATTTGGAGGAAATACAGATGATATAACATATTTTTCTCACTTGAATGTACTTAAACGTACCATTCGAATGCGCCGAAAATTGTTTGCGTCTATACGACTCCTGTCTACTTCATAGGCATGTATCAAAAGAAAATTTAAATCCAAAATCATTACCTGAAAGAGTAATATGATTTACTATAAGGTACAAAAAAGTCAGAACCTATATGGGACAACATGGTCTATATAATCAAATAATCTTAATCAATTAATATGATTGGTATATACGTGATACATTACCTTTTGTAGTTTCTATATGTGAACGACACATAAGAAACAAATACAATGTAATCTGTACATATGTAACAAGTAACAAATACAATGTTATCTGTTCAAAAGAAACGGGTAACACATACAATGCAATTTGAACAAATGTAACAAGTAACAAATATAATGTAATCTGTACAAATGTAACAAGTAACAAATACAATGTAATTTGTACAAATGTAACAAGTTACAAACATAATGTAATCAGTACAAATGTAACAAGTAACAAATACAATGTAATCTGTACAAAAGTAACAAGTAACAAATACAATGTAGTCTGTACATATATAATAAGTAACAAATACAATGTAATGTGTACAAATGCAACAGGTTACAATTACAATGTAATCTGTACATATGTAACAAGTAACAAATACAATGTAATCTGTACAAATGTAACAAGTAACAAATACAATGTAATTTGTACAAATGTAACAAGTAACAAATTCAATGTAATTTGTATAACTGTAACAAGTAACACATATAATGTATCCTGTACAAATGTAACAAGTAACAAATACAATGTAATTTGTATAACTGTAACAAGTAACAAATACAATGTAATCTGTACAAATGTAACAAGTAACAAATACAATGTAATCTGTATATATATATAATAAGTAACAAATACAATGTTATCTGTACAAATGTAACAAGTAACAAATACAATGTAGTCTGTACATATATAATAAGTAACAAATATAATGTGACTTGATTAAATGTAACAAGTAACAAATTCAATGTAATCTGTATATATATAATAAGTAACAAATACAATGTAATCTGTACAAATGTAACAAGTAAGAAATACAATGTAGTCTGTACATATATAATAAGTAACAAATTTAATGTGACTTGATTAAATGTAACAAGTAACAAATTTGATGTTATCTGTATATATATAACAAGTAACACATACAATGTAATCTGTACAAACGTAACAAATAAGAAATACTATGTAATCTGTACAAATGTAATAAGTAACAAATACAATGTAATCTGTACAAATGTAACAAGTAACACATACAATGTAATCTGTACAAACGTAACAAATAAGAAATACAATGTAATCTGTACAAATGTAATAAGTAACAAATACAATGTAATCTGTACAAATGTAACAAGTAACAAATACAATGTAATTTTTACAAATCTAACAAGTAACAAATATGATGTTATCTGTATATATATAATAAGTAACAAATAAAATGTAATATGTACAAATGTAACAAGTAACACATACAATGTAATTTGTAGAAATGTATCAAGTAACAAATACAACGTAATTTGTTCAAATGTAACAAGTAACAAATACAATGTAGTCTGTACATATATAAGTAACAAATATAATGTGACTTGATTAAATGTAACAAGTAACAAATTCAATGTAATCTGTATATATATAATAAGTAACAAATACAATGTAATCCGTACAAATGTAACAAGTAACAAATACAATGTATTTTGTACAAATGTAACAAGTAACAAATACAATGTAATTTGTACAAATGTAACAAGTAACACATAAGATGTAATCTGTATATATATAATAAGTAACAAATAAGATGTAATCTGTATATATATAATAAGTAACAAATACAATGTAAACTGTACAAATGTAACAAGTAACGCATACAATGTAATTTGTACAAATGTAACAAGTAACAAATACAATGTAATTTGTACAAATGTAACAAGGAACAAATACGATGTAATTTGTACAAATGTAACAAGTAACACATATGATGTAATCTGTATATATATAATAAGTAACAAATACAATGTAATATGTACAAATGTAACAAGTAGCACATACAATGTAATTTTAACAAATGTAACAATTAACAAATACAATGTAATTTGTACAAAGTAACAAGTTACAAATACAATGTAATTTGTACAAATGTAACAAGTAACAAATACAATGTAATTTGTACAAATGTAACAAGTAACAAATTTGATGTTATCTGTATATATATAACAAGTAACACATACAATGTAATCTGTACAAATGTAACAAGTAACAAATACAAAGTAATCTGTACAAATGTAACAAGTAACAAATACAATGTAATTTGTAAAAATGTAACAAGTAACACATACAATGTATTTGGTAAGAATCTCGGCAAATCCTCGGGTTACGTTCAAGTGGCCTGTTTTCAGTTCCCCCACTTTTTAAAAAGAAGGATTATAGTCTGTTTCTGAGTGGTATTGACAGTATTTACCCGTGTTTTTTATCTTTGGTTAACCCTTCTTTCTAAGCTTGAAGCTGATCACATTTAATTCAACGATACATCATATAAGATTTTCAGAGTTTTAATAACAAATTTTAAATTTAAAATATTTCAATATTAATCATGCATTGTATGTATATATATAAATGTATTAAATAGATCCATTCTGTTGTTCTTGTGCTGCTGATATGACATAACAAAATGAAATGTGTTATTTTATTTTGTAATAATTTTGTACTGGTGAGCTAAAGAGATCACGGCCTATGCTGACAAGTAAGATAATGGAGTACGGGAACGCAGAATCACATCTCTTACATCTGGGATAGATTGCAACAAAAATGTGTGACATTTGACTATCAGACTTTAGTGTATATTTGCAATAATTACAGTTCTTTTATTTTTGCTTGGCTTTTTTTATTTTGAGGCAACAATCTCACATAGATTGCATTTCGGCATCATTTGTTTGTGTTTAAATAACAAATACAATTACTAGTGCCAATTGGAGGGTAAAACAATTCACAAATATCATTTAAAATGATGTCTTATCTGCAAAGCGTAGCTGTACTGTACACGTGTACAGGAACTCGATGACATGAACCCATAGAAGATATATCGATATTTATGTTATCAAAATAATTCAATAAAATGTTCCACTGATTTGAAAAATATTTCATTACTTAAGGGAAAAGATTCCATGCCTAAATGTTAAAAAAAGTTAATCTGAACATGGATTCGAACTTGCACCGTTCGCTTCTTCTGGTCAAAGGTAAACTGCGTTACACATATGGAAATATAATCTGTTTTAACCCAAGAAACACCTGTCGCAGTTTTGAGAAACTTGATCAACCATTTCTAAACATTTTCTTCAGGTTGGTAAGTATTGATTAACCATGTTTTTCGTTATTTTGAGCACTTTCCCAAACAGCCAAAGGAGGACCACTTTCCGTCATACGATTTATTTGTGCATATTACGTACATCACGGAATCAAAAAATGTATTCAAAAGTTGGTCCCCGGATGGGAAGGTATGAAGTATTTGTTAAGTCGGGTAAACCCCATCCCTTTCATAGATATAGTGAATATGGCTATATTTAAAGCATTATATTTACAATACCGAATATCTCAACAGTTCAAAAATTCATATTCTATTGGTTTGATATCTATTCCATGCATTTTCGATACTCGGACTTATTTACTCATTTTTTTTCCGTATTCATAAATGCCGACTCTGAGAAATATGGGCAGTTTTCCGCCATAGCTCTTTAAGTATATATTTTAACTTGTCTTGTATTTGGTGGCTTAAAAAGTGAAATGTAAATGACATGTAATGTATACTAAGTGAGTATTGATATATTTGACTGTAAACTGTTACTATTTAGTTATTGTGATATCTATATTGTACATCATGTATGTAATGATTGTATCATGTGTATATGCATACATTAATTTCAAATATTAACCTTAAATTAGGTAATTTTCTCACAGGTAAGTTACCTGTGGGATAAGTATGAAACAGACTATAATTGGTTTGCCATCGTCTTCCTATATCAACACGTTTCTTTAATTTGTTCTCTAAAAAGTGGGGGAACTGAGAACACCCCGTTCAGGCGGATATTAACAACGGTACGGTTTAAAAAATGTGTTTAAAATTTAATTGATTTCCGAAATATCAACATTCAGTTAGAAAAAGGTATGATTCATGAAAGAATAACTCACTATATTATTCTTCGTGACAGAAGGTCAATGAATGGAGCGTGGTTAAATATGATTAAGGTTTTTTTTCAAAATATAAAAAAATAATGATATATCAAGTACATACAATGCTATGCCTTTAAGCATGTAACAAATACTAAAAAGTATGAAGTAGCATTATCAGTAATCAGTAAAACACCCCTCCAAAATTTAAGTTAAAAAATCTATAGGAATATTTGAAAAAAAGTACCTTAAATTCATTATCTATAAAAAAAATAACATACCAGTATGGAGATGTCTCCGCCGCTGTTGTGAAAATTCCTGTCTGCTGTCAGTTAGTCTCCATGAAAAGTGTCATGGCGAGTTCCCCCACACGTCCCATGTTTATAGATCGTGTAACTGACCAGTATGGGATTACAAATGCCTGTCCATCATTGTACAGAACTATGGGTGAATGACAGGTGTCGTCTATAGCCATTACCTTGGACGTGTCCACACAGCAGACAGGTAAACACGACCATCGTTATATACCATATATATATATGTTATAACAACAATCTAATCCCGTGGTTATAACATTCACCAAAAGAAATAGTATGCGTATAAAAAAACGTTTACAGTAAACACAATTTGAGCAAATTTGTGAACGAAAATGTGTATTAATCTAAATATTTGTGTCTTTCTTTATGTCCTTCTTGTAATCCTCTCTTAGATATTTTTTAAAGTTAAATAAATTATATAGTATAACAAAAGTCAGCTAGATTCCCTTAGGTAACTGTCGGTGATCCGGGTCAAACAAAACATTTACGACAACACATTGATGGCAACATAACTTACAGCCCAGAATAACTGCGTTCAATCCATGACACGTGATTGACAACCTCTCATCAGATCCCCAACCCGACACCCATGCTCAACGAGAGACTGCCTATAGGACAACACATTGGACACCTCAAACATTGCACCAGATAAGTCAACTGAACTTAGGTTTGGCTTCCTAAATGTATGTATCAAGAGAAATGCACAAAAGAATTAAGAGAGAATTCCAAACGAAACCCTAAAGCATTATGGAAGACACTTTATAAATTATCAAAAAATAATAATACTACATCAGACATACCTATTGACGTCCTATATGACTATTTTAAGAAACTTTATTCACTTGAAGAGGACAGTAATAATGACGAGGTTGCAAACGACAGTTTTGAAGATAATGATGATGACGTCAACAATACATTGAATAGACCAATTACTGAATCAGAAATACAAAGAGCAATAAAATTATTAAAACATAATAAAGCGTCAGGCTCGGACCGCGTTTTAAATGAATATCTGAAAAATTCCCCACCGGAAATGACCACAGTCTATTGTAAATTGGTCAACATGATATTAGACATTGGGTTATTATTAAACCAATAGTAATAATACTAATTGGAGGTTCGAAAATACCGCTTTATCACAACCTAGTTCGTAGGCCGTCTCAAAGCGGTTCTCAAATTATTATACGTGGTTATAGGGCCTTTGCAACCAGCTAATACATTTCTCAACTCCCTGGGGAGCATACTGCCGGACTGCCATTTCGGCGCTAACAGCTAGCATTCAACAATTCTAACACTGCCCAACCACGTACTCATTTACAGCTGAGTAGACTGGAACAAGCGGAGTAAAGTATTGCTCAAAGATACAACACATTGCCGTGCCGCGGCGCGAACCCGCAACCCTTCGGTCACGAGCCCGGCGTCCTACCACTGGACTACCGTGCCTCCTTAATATAGAAAAATAAGGGAAGTCCAGAAGACCCAGATAATTATAGAGCTACACTTTAATTAGTTGTCTTGGTAAACTATTTATTTCAATTATCAATACCCGCCTTAACGAAAATGAAAAACAAATTAATTTAATATCTCGAAATCAGGCAGGGTTCAGAAAAGGTCATTCAACTATTGACAACGTTTTTATTATGCATATTCTCATTTCTATATATCTTTCAAGCGGCAAAAAGCTATACTGTACCTTTATTGATTTTAAAAAGGCATTTGATAACGTCTGGAGAGCAGGTCTGGGGCAAAAATTACATAGCAGCAATATAAACGGGAAATGTTTCAAAGTTATATATAACATGTATAATTATATTAAATCATGTGTTCAATATATGCTATATATAAAAAAATCAGGAACCTTTCTCTTCCTATAGATTTACAATTAAAAATATTTGATTCTTTAGTGAAACCGATTCTATGGTATGGATAGGATGTATGGGGATTCGAAAACCTGAAAATGATCGAACAGATTCATCTTAAGTTTTGTAAAAGAATACTTAAAGGGAGATCTACAACGCCTAATATTATGATTTATGGCGAGCTAGGTCGTGTGCCATTGGAAATACATGTTTCACTAAGAATGTTAGGTTTTTGGAATAGAATAACTACATTTGTAGTAATGAAAACAAACTCAGCAGCATATTACTACAGTACGACTGGCTTTACATATGCAAAACGATGATACTCTTTCGTTCAAATTGATTAACCATAAAGGTATCTTCAACGAAACGGGATTTTCTTTCATATTTTTGGCGCTTTGGCGGGTTTACGTCTTTTCATTATTTCGTGTATTTCGCTTGGCGTTATTTCGCGGGCGACAAAGCGAAAAAACGAAATGTCATATACAAGCCACCATATGAAATAGAGCGATAAGAAAATCAGGGTGAAATAAAATGATCGGAAGTGATAATGAAGACAGAAAACACACAATTATATAATAACTAGCATAAACGATCTGAAACATCTGAATTTAACGAATAAAACCGAATATAATGAATCTGTGACTCAAATTACTAATTGCTATTGTACTGCTTATGAAAGGTACGGAAAGCGAGGATGAGGATAGCTAACATATACCAGAACAAGAAAACAATGTTTTCCAAACAAACACCACTAAAACAGACATCGTTCAAATGAGATAAAGTGTGCAGTATATAATCTGAAAAAAAAAAAAAAAATCCAACAGAAAGTATGACATTTTTAGTATACATAAGAGTTAAAAAAGGGAATCAAGCCAGCCCTATTTAGGATGAACGTACGACACCGCTGTTTCGTCCTTACAGGGCCTTTCAGCGTTGCCAGTGGAAATCCAAATTTGTTTAAACAACTGTTTAAACAAAAGGGAAGATCCAAAATAAGAGGAATACTGTTTTTGACTTTCATTCTTCGAGATACAGAGTTGTGATTAATAGAACATTGAACCTACTTTGGGTGAGTTAGGGGAATCTCAACTTTAAAATATTTCCAATCGGGTTGAGATTCCATGTGTCGCCTCCAGGGGATATTAGTTATTTTTCTCTAACACTGTTAACCCAGTCATCTACATAATGAGATTTTGATGATACATACTCAAAGCATTTAAACGTGACGTCATGTAATTGTTTGTTTTACTGGGCTTGGGAATTCACTCGTTTCGATCCTTGGATGAAATTAATGTATTCTTTCCCAACATTGGGGGTAGGACAGAAAATTTAAATCCGAGGGCTAAGCTTCTTAAATGTCTAACCCGAGGCTTTGCCGATAATCTTACCAAGAGTTGAACTATTTCAGTCTTATTCTTAAAGTGAGGAATGGTAAGTTTTCTGCCACATCAAATACCAGTTGCAATTTCATGAAATACATATGCTGATATCATGATTTCTAGCAAGACGAAGTTATATTCCGTGACCTTGTGTTGACGTGACGTCATACAATTGTTATCAGGGAAATTTCCCCGTCTGTATCCTTGGGTAAGACGGATATTCCTTTCCCTAACCGGAAGAATGTGGGTGTCTAATGGAGGTGGGGGGAGGGGGAGGTAGAAAAGAATAAATCACATCGGAAAAGTTGTTGATACACCTGTACAGGGTAAGACAAAAGTGTTTCCTTATACATGTACATTGTAATTAGTACTAAATTTTGCAGGACACTGTTTAATAAATTCCGCTGATCCAATATGCATTTACCCGTAGAAAAAGGAAGATGGTTAGGTATTCCTCGTCAAGAAAGAACCTGTACATTATGTATATACGACCTTGGAGATGTATTTCATTACTAATTCAAATGTGAAAGTGATTCAGTTAAATGTCTAAGAGAGAAATATATACCAAATTTTATTTTACTTATCCAAGTCAAATCAAAATGCAAGGATTGTTTAATATATTTAATGTAAACATTTACACCAAAGTTTGTAGATTCCTAGAAAAGCTTGACAAAGTATTAACTTAATTTCTATACAAGGTTGTGCTCCTTCTCTATGTAACTATGCTATAGTCAAGTATCATTATTTGCAGAAAATGTTGTAATATTGTACTAATCATCACACGCCATGTATCATATTTACTATATGTATGTGACCTCTTGTTACACACGTAAGTGTGTCGGAGTGAATGTTGTGTTTTACTCATGCCTGTAGGTGTGTACTGTATTCTGAATGAAATCAAACAGGCATCGATACTATATGGCTAGTCTGGCAACCGTCTCTATAATATTGAATTATTAAGAAAAAAGTTTAACTCTAAAAACATTTGATCACTTGGATGTCTTATTCTAAACTAGGGGGAGATAAGCTAGTAGTAAAATGCAGCTGGGAAATTCTTCATAAAAAATAAGGGGCTGGTAACCAGTCTACTATATGGCGTACTCATCATGGTAAATTACAAAAACAAAATGTCTAAAATGCAAAAGGATATTTTAAGTGTTATCAAGTATTGTAGAAAAATGGAAATCAACCTTCTTACATCTGCGTACTAGTGCTTTACATAAATCTTAAGTTATAAATAATACTGCGGATAATATATTATGTATCATTATAAAATATTTATTTTTTAACTATATATCAATATAAAAAAGACATCAAATGAATTTTGGAAAGAACGGATATATAATGGTATAAGGTGAGCAAAACGTTATAAATACATTCCATGATTACCCATCAGAGCTGTTACATAAAGGTTTGGTCTACATTGAACGTGAGTGGTTAAAATAAACATTGTCTGTTATTCCCAGACCTCAAGGGAACTATCCATGAACCTTTCAAGTAATATAAGTGACAGGCTGCTGAGTTTATCATGTACCTGTCATGTTAATGGTATCGGTATTATGGATAGCTGACTGTTTCATAATGTACCTGTTATATATATGTTGATGGTATCGGTATTATGGATAGCTGACTGTTTTATAATGTACCTGTCATATATATGTTGATGGTATCGGTATTATAATATGACCAGGTGATATAGGTTTTATAATGCTATGTTATACTGACAAACGACTACACCTCTCAATAAAAAAAACCCACTATATTTATAGGTGTTATATTTATTATATCTATACGACACTATCTTATCAAAGACGGTCGAGAAGGTACATTTTATATGATCAATGTATGTATAATCTGTTTTTGTCTGGGGAAGGATAAACGTCACACTTCTTCTTAGTACTAAAAGGTCACTTACAGTTGTTTCTTGCAAATTCACATTTACGAAATTATTTTTAGCAGATAGTTGTCTTTCTTCTCAGTACAAGTGTCCGAATACATACATTATTACTATATATTGATCATTGAAATCTTAATATAAAGACAACTTAAACTAAGTTGATGGTTTGCAGATACGGCGGTAAATATATATTATTTGTACAAGATAATTAGGTTTTATTTACCTGGGGAAAATAACTATATTTATTGGATTATTAAAAATACAAAAACAAAAAACACAATAGAAAATATGAAGACAGGTAGAAAAGTATTGTTTGTTGTACCTGACAAGAAAAACTATACATGTATTACAGTTGCATTGTAACTTTTTTGTTCGGTACATAGGTCCGTAATATTTTCAATATTTCATATTATGGTATAATAAAGGAAGAGGAACTATGGAGAGAAAGTTGTTTTCTGCTTCTGGATTTTATATGAAAATATGAACGTGATATTGACTGAGGAAATGTTTTGAAAGAAGCATAGCTAATTTAACCTATGAAAACGTAGAACAAGAAGGCGTGTAGAGCGAAAATCAAAGAAGTGTTTATGTGCACGTGTATTGAGGAGTGTCTCTTCACTACCATCGACCATTTACTGACCTAACGACCTCGTAGTTCTACACTGTAAGCTAGTGTGCGTGGGTGCGAATGCGAGCTACGTTTGTATCGCTTATACTTGTTTATGTCCACTTAAAACTGATGAACCATACGACTCGAGGTAATGAAGATCTGAACTATACGCCTCTAGGATTATCAGGATACTTGATTATTTCCTCTCCCGCCTCGACAATGACTATGACAATGTCAATTGTTTTATTTTCATAAACAATACAGTGTAGAGAATACATATATACAAATGGGTGACAATAATACTGGATCAGGATGGACATTAGTATTGTAAATTAATTATGTCATTAATATCGGTAATAAATTTAGCCAATGATGTCAGTTCATGTTGTATTACATAATTGAATAATGTATGATATTTAAACGTGTTTGGTCTTTCATAATAATATCTGGACATATGTTTTCGCCTACTATTGAGTATTGGTTGGTGTATACATGTAAACAGATAATGAAATTCGTCGCCAAAATCTCTTAAATAACATAAACTACATAATCTATTTTCACGTGGTATATTGGACCACCTACCACTTTCGATTGGTAACCTAGTATTACTTGTTTTCTGAGTTTACAATAGGCTTTGGATAGTTTCGGAGGTAGTTCTAGTAACCACTTTTCTAAACAAAGTTCGTACTTATTGATTCTATAATTGATTCCTTTCGGAGAGGTATACATTGCATTTCTCCAGTTTGATATAAATCCTTTCAGTTTATAAAATATGGGACTCTTAAGCCAATGTATACTTGGAAACTCTTGAATATATGTACCAGACTGCATTCTTCAAAAATACTTTTCAAATAATTTAGCCATGATTATTCATAATTTGATAAAATTACTAACAGTTTATTACTTAATTTATTCTGGTTGTTTTTTGTCAATTTAGCCCAATTTAGTGTACACGATATTTGTGCCCCTGGGGGACATCAATGTGACACACCCTTTTCGATATTCTTGCCTGTGTGATCCAGAAGTACAATTACTCTTTTGATTACACACTTATTGCCTTTATTATATTTATTGTAAATATAGCTGTTTTTGTCTTTTGACTTATAAAACATATAAACATAACTTACCAATTGATTTTTTCTGTTGTCGACACAAATGATAATAATTGGAGGTTCTTATATACCGCTTTATCACAACCTAGTTCGTAGGTCGTCTCATAGCGGTTCACGAATTGATATCCGTGGTTATGGGGCCTTTGCAGCCAGCCAATATCTTTCCCATATCCATGTGGAGCATACAGCCGTTGTTGTCATTTGGTCGCTCACAGCTAGTATTCAACAGTTCTAGCAAAGCCCAACTACGTTCTCATCTACAGCTGAGTAGACTGGAAGAACAAGCAGAGTAAAGTATCTTGCTCAAACATACACCACAGTGCCGTGCCGTGCCGTGCCGTGAATTGAACCCGCAATCCTTCGATCACGTGCCCGGCGTCCTACCACTAGCTAGACTACCGTGCCTCCTACATAACTATAATTCGTTTTAGTTTAAACATATTTTATTGTACAAATATAAAAATGGATCGGACAAAAAGTTATTATAACTTAATAGAGTCCTCTCCTCAATACATATTGTAAAAATAGTGTATATGTTTTTTGGGAAAGGGAAAAAGATAGGTTGGGGAAGGAGAGGTGGGTGGGAGGGGGTGGGGGTGATGGAGGGGAGGGGTGTTACCTAGAAAAGTAAACGTGTAAACTGAGAAATCGATCCGCATTTGAAAACATTATAAATTATACAGATTTCATGACATGCATCATGGTAGAGAAATTTCAAAATGAACAGAATCAATGTAACAAATAAATCAGGCAAAATAATGAAATACAATTTCATAAACACATATAACAACTTACACATAAATGAAAATAGAAAATTAATTATACCTATCAAAACCTATTGCTGGATTTGATATAATGATGCACATGTCTAAAGATACTTATGTTGTTTTCTACCGAAAGTTGACTATTTCCAAACAAAAGTAGTTCTAAATTAAAATCAACATGCAAGGCATTCAAATTTTGGAGCAGGGTACGTCTTTCGTTGATAAAAAGTAAGCACTCACAAAAAAAGTGAAAGGCATTTTCACAGGAATGGCCACAATAACAAACTGGACTATAAACCAGATTTACTCTAAAAAGATCATATTTAAGTGGACTACACTGATGTCTAAGTATAGTATGCAAAATATTCAATTTACGTTCACCGAAACCAGAGTAGATTGGTTGAGGAGAATGTACATTTGAAGTTAACGAGTTTTTAAAAGAATGTAATGAGGTCAATGATCGTACTGAAAGGTCCAATGAATTCCAACCGCGAAGAGTTGAAGGTATAAAAGATGAATTTGATAGAGAAAGCCTGAAAGGACGAATTCTATAATCATCATTGTTTCTAAAGGTGTAACGGTTATTTTCTGCAACGGAAGATGGCAATAGATTATTATAGTCTGGAGTTAATTTGTTTTGCATTTTATATCAAAGGTTTTTTCTTCTATTCGAAAGAGTTTCTAGACCAGTTTCAAAAAGTAAGTCTTCAATTCGGGCATATGAAGAAGACCAGTTATGATACTAGAAGCTTCTCTTTGTGTTTTCCCTAACATTTCTGTTTCATAAGTTGTACAACCATCCCACAATTCACAAGAATATTTTAAAACTGGTAAATTAAATGATTTATAAATATTTAAAAGATTATCACGATTTAATAAGTATTTTAGTCCCCCC